>NW_022631336.1:0-139822 GCF_010015895.1 Lontra canadensis
ATCTGAGCCCCTGTCTCCAGCTCAGAGCACCACGCAGCTCCTGGGGGGAGAGACTAACGAATCACCACTCTCGGGTCCTGCTGTACCAATTCTGTGCCAGCTGAAAGAAAACAGAGATCCAGAAGTTGCTTATTTGAAAGTCTACATGGAAAGGCAATTGAGATAGAAGAGCTAAAACATTTTTAAAATGAAAAATTAAGTGGGAGGTATCACTCTGATTTCTTTTAAAAACAAAGAGATCTTTCATGCTTTATTCCCCCATGACCCTTGATAAAGTTTCAATTCATGCTTCCCTGTATTCTTCTGAACAAATGCTGTGACCTCTCCCTTTTTAAAAATGTTTGTCTCATTTCCTTTTTCTTAAAAAAAAGACTTCTTTTTTTTTTTAAAGAGTAGTTTTAGCTTCACAGCAGAAAAGAGGAAAGTACACAGATTTCCCATACAGCCCCTGCCCCCACACAGGCAGAGGCGCCCCACTATCAACGTGTACGCCAGAGTGACACATTCGTTATAATCAGTGAATCTTCACTGACCCATTATTATCATCCAGGACCCATGGTTTACATTAGTGCCCACTCTCGGTGTTGTCATTTCTGTGGAAATGGACAGGTGTATAATGGCACGTGTCCACCATTTCAATATCACACAGAATATTTTCGCTGTCCTAAAAATCCTCCGTGCTCTCCAGTCCTGGCAACCCCTGCTCTTTTTACTGTCTCCATAATTTTGCCTTTTCCAGAATGTGATGAAGTTGAAATCATAATACCCTGGTGAAGACCTACAGTGCTCTAGTAATCAGTACAGTGTGGTGTCGACCAAGGGATAGACACATAGATCAGTGGAGCAGAGCAAGGAACACAGAGAAAGGCCTGCACAAGGCTGGCAAACTGATGGGACAGAGACAGAAAGCAGTTCTGAGGAGGATGGCGCTGTAGCTACTGGACATCTGTAGGCAGAAACAAAAATAAGAAACCCCAAGCCCTCAACCCAAACCCATTTTCTTACACAAAAATGAATTCAAAGTGGATCTTGGACTTAAATGTAAAATGTAAAACTATTAAAACTTTTAAAAGAAAACATAGGAGGAGATTCTCAGAAACCATAGGTAGATGAGTCTAGAGCTTTTTTGTCTTAGAACTATAATCACATGATCCCCCAAATTTAAAATTTGTGAAATCTGACCTCATCAAAATTAAGAACTTGCTCTGAAAGATCTTGTTAAGAGAACAAAAAAAGTACAGACTGGGAGGAAATACTTACCAACCACATATCCAGTGTAGGACTTCTATCTGGAACATGTAATGAGCTCTCAGAAACTCAACCTGTTGAAAAGCAGTTTCATTTAAAAATGGACAAAATCCATGAATAGACATTTTACCAGAGCTCAGATGCAGAAGGCAAATACACACATCAAAAAGATGTTCCACATCATTAGCCATAAAGAAATGCCAATTAAGATCATGAGAGGATATCACTACACACCTACTAGAATAGCTAAAATTAAGGAAAAAAAATAGTGACAATACCAAATGGTGGTAAGGCTGTGGAGAAACTGGATGTTTCACACATCGTTGGTAAAAATGTAAAATGATACACACTCTGGGAGATATACTTTGGAAGTTTGTTTACAGCGTGAACAACAAAACAAACTCTTATCCTATAATCTAGCAATGGCACTCCCGAGCCTTTATTCCAGACAAATGAAAACTTGTGCGTACTCAAGAACCCAAATGTGGATGATCATGGTAGCCTTATCTGTGGTAGCCAAAGAGGAAAACCACTCAGATGTCCTTCTGTGGGTGAAACTCAGCTCAGTGCCTCCACCCCGTGGAACATGATCTAGCGGTAAGAGGGCACAACCCGTCTGTGTGTGCAAACCACGACTTGGATAGACCTCAAAGGCATTATGCAGAGTGAGAGAAGCTGGTTTCAAAAGGTCACTTCCTGCATGATTCCATTTAAATAACATTCTAGAAAAGACAAGATTGTAAAGATGGGGAAAGGATCAGTGCTGGCCAGGGGTGAGAGATGGGGTGGAGGAGGGCACGTGTGATGATCAAGGGGCCGTAGAGGGAGATCTTCATGGTGATGGAATAGTTCTGTCTTTTAATTGTGGCACACGAATTAGCACGTGGATAAAATTGCATAGAAATACCCCCCTCCCCGACACACATACACACATGAGTACACGTAAAACTGGCGGAATGTGGATGAGGTCCATGGATGACCCCCCCGTCAATGTTCTGACTCTGATATTGTCCAATGAGGTCACCTACATATTTGTAGGTTGCCTATATATTTAGGTTCGCTATGACGATGTTACCATCGAGGGAGACTGGGCAAGACGTGCATGGAACTTCCCTGTATTATTTTTGCAGTTTCCTGGGAATCTATCATTTTTTTCAAAATAAAGAGTTAAAAAAAAACTAGCCCAGTTCTCTTTGTGAACCCAGCTCGGAACTGACTCTGCTGCTGGTGGTTCCTCCTCTCCCTTCCTCCCCCCTTGTCTCCCCTCCTCTCCCTCCTCCTCCTCTTTCTTCTCTTCTTCTTCCATGTCTGGTCTATTTTTTTTCACCAGCATCATGTTTTTGCTCTTATTCAGGGGAATGTGGAGCTTGAGGATGTAGGGAATTGTTTGCAAAAAAAACAGCTTTGAGCTTGTTTCTACTTCTTTTGGGAGGGAGTGTGTAGGTGGGTAGACAGAATGTAAAACACTGATCTCTTGCTCTGGAAAGGACCCAGGGTGCCCAGATAGCCCCTGTTCTCAAAGGTCAGGATTAGGAAATCTCATAGTACATTTCTGAGCCTCATTGTTCCTGGGACATGCATCTCAGGAAATGTTGACTAAAATTCCATCCTCCTCCTCACATGATTTGGGCCAGGGTCTTTTTTTTTTTTTTTTTTTTTTAGGTTTTTATTTATTTATCCGACAGACAGAGATCACAAGTAGGCAGAGAGGCAGGCAGAGAGAGGAGGAAGCAGGCTCCCTACTGAGCAGAGAGCCCGAAGCGGGGCTCGATCCCAGGACCCTGGGATCATGACCTGGGCCGAATGGGCCAGGGTCTTAAGGGACTTTTGCAAAAGGCACCGGTGTCTCCCTGTGATGCCCAGAATACATCATTCCGATTTCCACACTGGGTCCCTGAGTCACAAGCTGAGGCGGCTGGTGGCTCTGGCATAAATGTGGTCCCGTCAAAAGCAAGAACCTTCCAGTACTTCCGCCAGGCTGAAGTTTCTCTCCATGTCTTTGTAAAAGACGACCAATGGCGGTCTAAAAGAATTCACGAGGGAGGGTGGCCGGTGATGGACATGGCTTGGGCAGAGCCCAAGATTCGAAGGGGGCTTGGGATCGTGGAGAGACCTTCCGAATCTCGGAGGCGGGGGGCAATTTCTTTTTTCCTTATTCTCCAAGGCTCCTCAGTCTCAGAGACCCCAAGAGCTGCCATTAATACAGATTCCAACTCTGGCCCCTTTGACACATTTGCTTTTGAAGGACCTGGAAGAGAAAGCTCTTTGTATGTGGTCAGAATAAACTCATTGTACACCCGAACAATTAACTCCTCGGCGGACTCGCCAGCCCCTTGAAAGGCCGGGCCCTGCTTCCCTGGACCTCTTGGGCTCTATTCAGTCCCTTAAGCACACCAATGTTTTAGAGTTTTTGTTTTGTTTTGTTTGTTATTCTGAAAAGTCTTTCGCTGAGAATAGTCAGAGCAGATCAACATTTGTCCTCAGCCTGCATTTATCTCTACTTGCCAGAGAATGTCAATCAGGAATCAAAAAGCCAAACAGAGGAGGCTTTGAACGGTGTCATCGGGGGTCGAAGTGACTTCCAGCTGTCTGTGCGTGGGCCAGACCTTCTTGCAGGGCAAGGAATTGTGCTGTCACACAAACCCACTGTCCAGACAGGCTCGCGGAACCCGTGCGGGGGGTGCGGCTTTGTGGTGCTGCACCTTAAGGAAGAGACAGGGTTGGGGGTTGGAGAAACTGGAAGGCCAAACTCCAGGACCCTGAGCCTGGGCAGTTTCCAGAGCTGCTCCCTGCCTCTGGGCCCGGAACAAATCACTTTCTTCCTCTGTGACGCCATCTCTTTTTATCTGCCCAGTGACCTCCTCTGTGCTGGCCATTGGTGAGAATAGATGAGGAAAGCCACCTGCCAGAAATGGAGTGTTGCAAAACGTGGTCTCATTATTACAGATCTTGACATCATCCTTGAGAAATTCTGTCAGCTTTGCCTCATTCATTTAATCATAAATGTAAGCTTGCCTTTTTAAAAAAATTTTTTTTTGTTTTATTTTTTATTTTGCTTTTTATCACCCCCCCCCGCAACTGTTTCCGAATTTACATTTTTCTCCCTGTAAGAAAAATGATAATCTTCGAATTGGCATTTGCAGTGTCCTCTCCTCTTCTTGTTCTGGAAGAGTGTACTGGTGTTAAAGAGGACTAACGTCCTACTATGTGAGGTCCAAAAGCACCACCAACGATGAGCACAAGATATCACATCACCATGAACTTATGTGTCAACTGAGATTGAGATACATTTTTCTTTAAAATATGTGGGAGTCTCCCTGCCAATTAAGGATCACTGAAATAATTGAGCGGCTGCTGCCTGAGGTTGAATCTGAGATGACATTGGTACTCTAACAGCTTTACTGAAGCATGATTATATGCCATAAAATTCACCCATCATAAACATACAGTTCAATGAGTTCAGCACATTTAGAGCATCGTGTAGCCATTACCAGCAAACATTTCCATCACTCCAAAAGGAAACATTGGACCGGCTTCTGGTTACACCCACTGCCTCCTCCAGCGCTGAGCACCTGCAGATCTGGACTCTATAGACTTATCTTTACTAAGCTTTTCATCTAAGTGGAATCCTACAATATGAGCATTTGTACATGGCTTCTTTCATTTAGTCTAATGTTTTTGAAGTTTATCGATAGCGTCACTTGTATTCAGAATTCATTCTTTTTCATCACTGTGTAGTATTCCATGATAGGGCCCTATCACCATCTGTGGCCTGTTCACCAGTTGACAAACATTTGGGTTGTTTCCAGTTTGAGGCTCTCGTAAGTGGTGGTGCTATGGATCTCTGCACACATGTCTCTGGGTGGACATGTTTTTCTTTTTCTTGGGCAGATTCCCAAGAGCAGAATTTCTGGGTCGGCTGGTAAGTTTATGTTTCACATTTCAAACAAATTGCCAAACTGTTCTCCAGCATGGCTACTCCATTTTCTATTCCCACAGCAAGGAATGAGGGTTTTCGTCTCTCCACACCCTGGCCAACATTTGGTATTAACTACTTTTAAAATCTTAGCTATTCTAGTAGGTACATAGTGGTTTTAATCTGTATTTTCTTAATAACTAATCGTGTTGAGCATCTTTTCAGGCATCCTTCAGCTGTCCGTGCATCTTCTTTGGTGAAATGTCTACTGCAGTATTTTGTTCATTTTAAAATCAGGTTGTTCATTTTCTTACTGAGTTGGAAGGTTTACTTTTTTTTTTTTAATTTAAAAACTTTGATAGGATTTTAATTTTGTAAATCCAATTTGAAAAGTAAGCAGTTGGTTAAGATGGTTCATACTCATAGCATTCATACCTTTAAAGTCCTTGCTCCTGAGCCTTTAAATCTTTAGTCCTGCACATTGTCCGAAGACTGGGGAGGCAGGCACCCTTCATTTCAGAAGAAGCTATCACTACCCAGAGAAGAAAGGTGAGGGGCTCAGGTTACCCATTTTTTGGATGTAAAGCCAAGATATGGAGTGTGCCCCTTCTGGAGACGGGGAGACTAAGGGGAAGATTTCTCTCTCCCCAGGGCTCAGTGTGGGGCCTGGTATTGTCCCAAGGCCTGCCAGGAAGCCGAACTGATGTGGACCTTGGACCCAGGCCTTGGACCTGTGTTTGGTCGAAGGGTGTGCTTGTTTGCTGGGTTGGGAGCCAGGGGCCCAGGTGCCCGGAGATGATGGTCAGAGGGTCCTGTTGGCTTTGGCTTGGCTTCTCATCCTTTGGGCAGCTGAAATTCACAGGTGGTTCTCCTGGCAGCGGGGCACCTTGTCTTTTCTCACTTCATAAAGATTTCTGTCTAGGGCCTCCACTGTGGCGGTCCAGCTGTACCTCCTCACCCTTGGTGATCCCGCCCGGCAGGAAGATTCACTGCCCACACGTGCCTTCAGGCGCTTTGGGCTCTGGGCCTGCGTCTGGGCAATGGTGGAGGTCCTGGGCCTGCACAAGTGCCAAACTTTCCTGGGAGACTGGAAACACTCCTTCCTCCCCTGGAGCAATGGACCTTTGCTGATCGCTACACCAGATGGGCAGCCCCAGACTCTCATCGGATTGGTGGGAGGAAGCTGCAGGATGTTCTCTGTTACCCTGCTCCAGAGAGAGCTACGGCTCTTGGAATATGGGGGGATTTTTAGTTGAATATTAAAATCTCGCAGGAGCCATTTTTCCCTTGGGTTCTCACCATTGTCCCTCAGGGACTGTTTGATTTCTCCCTTTCCCTTTGTGGCCCTGGAGGCCCCTAAAGTGAAGCCACCCCGGGTGGAGGGCCTGAGCCCGTGGGGCAGGGCTCCTTAGACTGTGAACTCTGCATCCAGAGGAGCAACCAAATGTGCCTTGCAGCTGCCACAAGCCTTCATTCAGTGGCTCATTGAATTCAGTGGAAAGAGGTGTTAATAGAGTTAGGGGAAGTGATGCTATTAAAAAAAGCGACATTGTGTGATTCTGCTCTGTGTTTATTCTCCTTCAATGACTTCCAGATCAAACTTACACGGTTGTGCATCAAAAGATGCCTGTTCTGGACTCCGGTTGGAGGCAAACGAGCTATCCAGCAAGTTCACTCCTCTCCCCCTGCCCGTATCTTGTTCCTAGGGATGATTGCCAGCTGGTGCAGGGTCGCCTCAGCCCCGGTAGGAGCTGGGTCTTGGTGTCAGCAGAGGAGAATAATAGCAGGGTCATGTGTCACCCGACGGTGGGGCTGCCAGCCTCAGCCTCCGGCCATGATTAGGGTTTCTCTAGAGCTCCAGTCTGAAGATCCCAAGGGTGGGGAGTGAGTCTGATGCTCAAGAAAGGGATCAGAACTCTGTGTTTTTCCTCCCTCCCTGATAAGATGCAGGGAAGTCGGCCAAAGGTTTTGGGAGCTCCAAATGGCGGCGGGTGGTGGGGGGTTTGTTATTAAGGCTGATCTGACTGGCGTCGCAGAGACTCTCTGAGAACTTGCTTTCTCCATAGTTAATGAACTCGGTGGAGGGGATTAAGAGGTATAACCTTCCAGTTATAAAACAAATAAGACATGGGGATGTAGTGTGCAACACAGGGACTATATCCAGTAATACTGTGACACCTTGGTGCGGTGAGAGAGGGAACTAGACTTACTGGGGTGATCGTTTTGTAACGAACATGAACACCAACTCACTGTGTTGTACACCTGAAACCAATACAATGTATTAGTGTATGTTGATTATTCTTCCATTAAAATAAATAAATAACCGTTATTATACCAGCTATAATAACGGGTATTTATTCTTCTTAAAAATAAGAACTGTTGGCAAAACAAACAAATAAATATAAATAAATACATAGCAGTTAAATGAATAAAATGACCAAAAAATAGTTAGTGCTTGGAGTATGTAGTGTTCAGTTGTATAAGATCTCTGGGGGATGGTGTAATCATCCCACTGCCTGAGACCACCAGGGCTCTTCTTCCCCCACCCCACCCCACCCCACCCCCGCCCCTGTCCAGGGAGAACACAGAGAAATCTCTAAACTATGCATTCTCAATGGAGGCAGAGATATCAAGAAGGGGAAGTTGATTGGGGGTGGGGGGGAGGCAGGGGGACAAAAGAACTCTTGTTCTTTTTTCATCTAAAGCATAGATACACATATAGTACAGAAGCAGATACACATGCAGTGTCTGTGTTATGAATATTTCATTAGGAAGGCGATTAGGAAGAAAAAGTCTAAAAATGCTCTTTAGCTGGGCAGTAATGAAAACAAGTTGAGAGACACTGACCTGCACTGAGGCTTTGGGGGATCTTGATGGAAGTAACCCAGAGTCCTGAAGGGCGGCAATGTCTACACTCACTCCTGCCCTGTAGACATTCTTGCTCTGCAGAGAGCGGCCGACTCTGCTGGGACCCGGTGCGTTAGGACTTTGTTCCCAGGAACTTTGTGCTCCCGTCATCTACTGTAGAAATTTCAAAGCCAGCCGAGGCTTCAGTTTCTCACATCCCCTTCTATCTTGCTTGCCCCCCTCCTCTCCCTGGGAATGGGCGGGCACGGTGTTTCATACTTAGAAGTATTCTAGGGATTCCTGATTCCAGTTCAGCATACTGGAGAGAGGATGGTCCTTCCTGCCTTTTCTTCCTTTTTAGGGGAGGATAGAGAAATAGCTAGGTGTTTGGGAGGGAATACAGCAGCTAGGTGTTTGGGAGGGAATACAGCACAGCCTCTTGTTTTCCTGAAGCTCTTCAATGAGGGCCACTAGGTAGTCGGCTGGTACCTTTCACAAAAGGGCAGGAAGGAACTGGGGACACCAGGATTTGAGGCCACAAAGTATGCCAGCCTTACCCTAACATGCCTGGCCCAAAGCTCAGGACTGCTGGGGAAGGTACACACCCACCCCCACACTCCAGCTTTCCTGCGGGGAGGACCATGGCTGATAGTCATCATGCTGGGTCATGCGGGTTGATGAGGAAGGGCCTTCCAAGACCATGACAGTTGAGTTCCCTTTTGTCCCACCCCTGGGATGGTGAACATACACCTGGATTTGTCTTACTGTTGGTGTCTCTCTGTGGTTCTTTTTTTTCTTCCTGTTCTTTCTTTCTTTCTTTCTTTCTTTCTTTCTTTCTTTCCTTTCTCTTTGGTCTCTTCACTGGGACTTGGCCGGGCCATGTGCAAACCCCAACCATTCAACAGTGCTGGAGAGTAGATAGTATTTACCTCAATAATGGTAGTCTCTTTTCGATTCTTTTTAACCCTCAATTCAGATGACGGGTCGAAGCCGACACCCACGGTGGAGACTCAGCCCGTGTTCGACGGAGATGGTAAGCTCTTGTGTCACTTCTGACTCGTATACTCCCACCCATTTTTAGATTTGAGGAACATCTTTTCTTTGGATGTTTGTATAAACTTTATTATTGGTTTTTTTTTCTTTTTTAATTTCAGTTTTTCCCAGGTTAGGCTGGGTTGTTTTAACCTTTAAAAAAAAATGCAGATCCTCCCAGGAACTGGTACACTCTCTACTTCTGGAAAGGCCCTCTGTTCTAGCCAGGCTTCCTGCCTGGCTGCTGATGTCCAACAATAACACAGCCTGGATGGACCCTTTGAGCTGCCAAGACCAAAGAGCCATGGCTAAGAAAGACAGGCCAACACTGTCCCTTCAGTAGATGAACCAACACTTACAAGTCCCTTCTCTGTGCCCATCATTGTGGAAGGCCTCTGGGGGACCAAGAAGGAGTAGTTGAGATGAAGTCTTTGCTCTCAAGACAATAGCAACTACTGGAGAGCTTTAGATGTTAAATTATGTGGTCTTAATTTTTATTGTAGTGGACGTTTTTGGGAGAAAGGAGATCACAGTGGTCTGGGGGAAGACTATGTGAAGAGATGGGACCCAGGCTGGATCGTGAAAGGGGAAGGGAAGAATCAGGGCAGTGGGGGAACTGGTATGGACAGAGCGGGGGAGTATGGTGAGGCTGGGGTATAGTAGGAAAGTAGGAGGAAAGAGATTGGTTAGTGGACCTGTAGTGACAAAGTTGGACCTTGAGAGCATTTGAGAGGGAATTCTAGGGCAAGAGACATAGTATTGCTGGTAGGAAGATAGAGGCTGAATGTCCCTGGGGGTATGAGGGCTAGATAGGAGGAGTGTGGGGTGCAGAAGGCTGGCCTCTATTTGAGTTTGAGCTGCTCATGGCCTACATTCTTCAGTGCACTTTGCCATATACTCCAGGCTCCCATGAGGGGAAGTAGGAAGCTTGGCAAAATGCAGTTTCTAGAAAGTCTGACACCGGGGTTCGGCTGTCAGTGCAATACACAGCAAACTTTGAGCAGCTTTCAGCTGAGTGTATCCAGACCTGGATCACGAGACTGGACTGGGAAACAGGAATAAAAAGAAATTATGCCACTGGTCAGTACTGTGCCTACGGATGTCCCGAGCAGAGGCCCACCTCTAGGTAGAAGGACTGACATGTGAGCTCTCCTTTACAACTGGTCATTTAGTGGAACATACATACGTGTGTTTATGCCTAGAAATTCACATGTTTCTGTGATCCACAAATCTCCTGGATTTTTGGCAAGTCGGGGATCTCGAGGGATCAGATGGGAAATGGAGACCATGTTACTTTGGGAGATCACCCCAGCAATCTCACTGAAGGACTCATCACTCTTGAGTTTGGGGTCCTCCCGATTCTCATACCACTTGTCCATCGTGTGACCAAAGCCCCAAAGGGCCTAGAGATCTCCCCCAAGCTCTCTGGATGGAGGAGTCAGTCTGTGTCCCTGAGAAACCATTAGGAAGGATATTGACGCACACATTGGACTCACCACTTTCCTTCCCATGTGGAACAGAGTCTCAGCAAGCTGAAATCTGCTGTGGCTCAGCCGTTTCCTCCAAAATGGTCTCTGTGGTTTGCTTGGCATTCATTTGTTGATTTATCCCCTTTAAATCTTCTTCCAGGGAAGCAGCTGAGAGAGACTTGGCTTGGCCCATGCTCCTCACCTCCTGGGATAATATTTTTATTCCTGGATGGAGCAGCTCAGCGCCTCTGGACTTAGACCACTCTACCTCTGAGCAGGGGAGGCCCTGGTTGGCTCCCATGAGCTGGCGGGGAGAGGAGCTTCCGTAGTGAGAAGGGAGAAGTGTTGGGACAAAGTGGATGTGAAATGAGGAAGAAAGCTCAAAGCCTTGATTACTCAGGCTTTAGAAAAAGTTCCTGAAGCCTGGGGGCTACCCTCCAAGTTAACCACTCCCTTTGCCCAGATTTTCTCACTTCTTCTTCTTCTTCTTTTTTTCCTGCCCCAGAAATTACAGCTCCTACTCTGTGGATTAAGCACCTGGTAATCAAGGACTCCAAACTGAACAACACCAATGTGAGGAATTCAGGTAAATAATCTGCCTGGGATTGTGTATGTGCCCGAATCACTTGCAGTTGCCCCATGGTTGCTCCGTGACTACCCGCGGTATGGGCTTGGGCAAGTCATCTAATGTGTCTTGTCTTCAGCTTCTATAGCTATAAAGTGAGATTAGATGAGTGAATCCCTTCCAACTTTAATTTTCTTCAATTAGTAGCTCAGGTATCATCTTTCATGAGGAGCTGATCTTTTAGCAAAAAATCTTTTAACTATATGTTTTTCTGTTTTAATTGACTCTCTACATGCCATGCAGAAGAATTTGAAAAAAAAAAAAAAAAATGACCTGGCATGGAAATGTTGGACCTCAAGGCTTAGGAGACTTGGTTCTATGTATTTTTTTTTAAAGATTTTCTTTTTAAAGTTTTATTTATTTATTTGAGAGAGAGAGAGCATGAGAGGAGAGGTCAGTGGGAAGAGCAGACTCCCTGCTGAGCAGGGAACCTGATGTGGGACTCTATCCCAGGACTCCAGGATCATGACCTGAGCCGAAGGCAGTTGCTTAACCAACTGAGCCACCCAGGAGCCCCAGTTCTATGTATTTTTTAAGGCTCCAAATAATTGCTTACAATCATGTCGTTTCTGGTCTCATCCTTTGAGGGTCTTGTGAGTGGTCAGGTTTGGTACTGGCTGAGCTCCTTGTAGAAGGGTGATGAGTTTTGGAGGGTGACGAGTTTTGGAGGGTGATCAGATTCATAGGACTCTTTCATAGAGTTCGTTTATCATCAATGAAGACCAAAGACAATAAAGTTCATTTCACCATCAGTAAAGACCGGATGTCCACCGACAGGAAAGTGTGTTAACAAAGCCAATCTGTATCTCCATTGTGGGGAAATCACCCTTCTTTTCGCCTAGGACTTCATTGTGAGAAATGCCCCTCTGCATAATTTATGCCTGCATAAATTTGGTGAATTTCATTTCAGCCATATCATTTTTTCCCTATCGATATCAAGGTCTATAAATAAAAGATCCATCCCTTTGGACTGATGGGTAGTTTTAGAAGACCTTTAATTAGTGAGTGGGCTATCATTGAGCCCCTTTAGGTGTATCCGTCTGTCAGCTCTAGCCTAAAGGTGGGAGTGGGGGAACTCAAGTGTACGAAGGAAGTTACCCATTTTGGTGACCCCATACAGCATCGCTGGATTTTCTCTGTGATGTGGGCAGGTCAGTACCTCCGCATGTGTCTGGTTCCCTGATTGACAAAAGGTGGAAGTAGGGGATGATGGGGTGGGAAGAAGACCAGGTGAGTCCCGTGGGCCAGGGTCTTGGACAGAACAGTGCCGTGATTAAAGCACTGGTGTTGGAATCAGCAAACCTGCATTTGCTTTCAGGCTCCTGTATTTAGTGAGAGATCCAGGCAAGTGAAATAATCCTTCCAGCGCCTCAGTTCTCATCTGGGGTCATGATCTTTCCCTTGAAGGACTTTGGGTAAAGGTTAACTGAGATACTGTCTATCTGGTACTTAACCAGTGCCTGGCTAAGTGGTAAACAGTAAGGACAAGAGAAGCTGAAAGTACATTAGTTATTGCGATCATTATTGCAATAGGAAAAATGGGAATGTTAATGATACCACTTACAGTGAGAATTCTTTAATTCAAGCTTCTTTGTAGAACCTTCTTCCACCTCCCCTCTTGCTGTTAGACAAATGTGATAAGTCAAAGCGACATGGTTTTGGTGCCAATGGTCCCCCTATCCCTGGTCCCCACCTCCTCCCAGCAGGTCTGCAAAGCCTTTATTTAGAGGCGTTATTGTCACTCTGTGACCAGAGGCAGCTATGACAGTCAGCACTCTCTGAAATCCTGCAGCACCGTTTGCCTGGAACACTCACTCGACATTTAGCAGTTGCTTCCAGAAATTGCTTTCATCTACCAGTGGTTAATTTCTCTACCAAGGCTCTAAACTCTGTGAGGGCAAGGGCTTTGTTGCCTGCCTATTATATCTATTATAGAATCTAGCTCACTGTATTTGAATGCTCTGGGGGAGGACAGAAAAGACCATCATCACCATCATCATCATCATCATCAAAATCGGAATCATCTTTTCGGATCCTGCACACCTTACGTGTGTTATCTCCTTGAAGCTTCACCACAACCCAATGAGATAAGTGTTGTTATCACCTCCATCTGACAGGTGAAGAAATGGAGTCTGAGAGAGAGGAAGTAACTTATCCTGGGTCCCAGCTAGTAAGGGGTGGGGCTGGGGAAAGTGATTGATCTTTGGGAACAGAGTGCTTGTGTTCTTGGGCTCTTTTCTCGGAGTCAAGTAAAGTGGTGATGTGAAGCTATTTGATGTTTACTTCTGCTCGAGTTCTTCAGCTTTCCATTCCTACCTGCCCTGGATAGTTGCCAACTGGATGACTACTGGGTCTTCATGGAGTCATGGTATCCAGGCAGGTACAACCGCCTTCCTTTTATTGGTGTGACCCAGCCATCTTCATTTTTTCCTAGTTGGCTCCAGTTATGTCTGGAAGGTTAGTGTGTAGAACAGGAAAGTTCAGGGAGAGCTAAAGCTTCCCTGGGAGAAATTGAGGCCAGCAATAATTATCAGAGATCGAGACCTTAGGCATTTTCTGGTAAACTGAGGACTTTCCCCATCATGATCGAGTGGTAATAATGAGTACCTGTCGATCCTTTGGACAGAATTATGTATAAAAAAGCATGGTGTCACAAAGGCATTTAGGCAGGGACTGGCAAATGGCCAGCTGCCTTTTCATGCAAATAAAGTTTTATTGGAATACAGCCACACCCACTTGTTTACATATCACCTATGGCTGTTTGGGGGCTGCAACAGCAGAGCTAAATAGTTGTGACAGAGCCTGTCTGGCCTGCAAAACCTAAAATGCTTTCTATCTGACCCCTTCCAGAAAGCAGTTTGTTGGCCCCTGGTCTGTGGGTCGGAATTAGAAGCATCTGGACGGGAATGTGTGCATGGGGGTGTCTTTCTCCTGGTGCCTGGCCCCTCTCATAGACCAGGCAGAAGTAGGGGCCGTGCCTCGGGAGATGTTTCCCGACATGCCCAGGGAAGCCTGCATCGTCAGCTCAGGGACTTGGGGCAGCTCACGTGGCCCTGCCCCGTCCAACGTGAACCTTTGCTGAGCTTCAGCATTCTGTCCTGGTGCATTCTCTCACAAATGGGATGCCGGGGAGGCTTCCTGACGTTTGGCTTTTGTGGGCAGAGCTAGGGGTCATTTTTATACAGAAGTGGTAAACCTCGTAATGGCATCAGCATGGGCTTCGGTATCAGACAAACCAGCAGACCTGGCTTCCCGTGCTGGCTTCCCGTGAGAGGCTGAGTGACCTTAAGAAAGTTCATTAGCTGTGAAACAAGGTTCTGAGTGCATTGCAGGGTTCTTCTGAGGATTCAACGATATATGTGAAATGCCTGACACAGAGTTAGGTATATCATGAATGATTTAAAAAATAATGGCTACTCTTGACGGAATATCTTTAAATCTTGTGCCAAGCGCTCTTCATGTTATCTCGTTTGGGTTGATGAGAAGTCAGATAACACGTTAGTGATACTCATGTCTGGGCAGCTGGCTCTGGTACAGAGTGGAGCCTCTGGGTCAAGCCCCCGAGGCAGTTTCCCATTGGAGTTTGCCAGAAGATTCTGGGTTAGAAGGGCATCAGCCCCCACCCATGGAAAGGGTGAAGCAGGACTCAGAAGCCAGTCTAGGTGAGCGCTCTTCCCACTCTCTCTTAGAGGCAAGAAGGCCATCCTATTCCCTTCTACCACCCCAAACATCCTTCTTTCACACTCAGACCCTGTGACGCCAGGTTTGTTTTCTGGCCTGGGGACTGTTGATGTTGGAAAGGTTCCACTGGGCAGCTGAAGCTTTCCAATAACATGACACATATGCCTGCAGACTTATCCTGTCTCCTTCTCTCCTCCCGGGGGTGTCGATCCTTGTTTTAAGGCTTTGTCTTGTGTTCCCCATGGTCAGTATTGCCTTTTGAGGACTTAGCAGCCTCAGCGTCGATGGGTTTGCCCCTCTGGGCTCCTGTCTCTGATTCTGGTCTCTGTTGCACCAAGAGCTCTTGGGAAGACAGCATACCTGGCCAGCCAACACCCTAGAACTTGACACCAGCCATCCTCTCACATACGAGTGTTGGCCAGAGACTGTGTTCTGCTTTTAGGACCAAAGATGAACTCTTGCTGAGCTTTTGGTATCAGAAGCTGGCTACCAAAGCATTTCTTAATATAACTAGAGTATAATAATCTTTTTAATCATCTGCATTTTATAGAAGAGAGCAAAGAGATTAAAGAAATGATGAAAACTAGGCTTTGTCTCATTCTTCATCCCATATTTCATGTCCCACTGCTTCTAATTTTACTATGTGCAGACACTTTCCTACAGCTATGATTTATAAAAGTCTCTCTCTCTCTTTCTGTATGACAGAATTCTGTGCTTTCTTGTCTGGGAAATACTCTCAGGAAATATGGTCGTGTGAGCCTTACCTCTTCTCTTGGAGCAGCACAGTGATGCCCTCATGGCACACAGGCCCTTTCCCTCTGCTCCCTCGTGGCTGGCTACCTCTTGGAGCCACTGGTGGGGTCCTTCGACTTCTCTTCTTCCTTCCCCATCCCTTTCCTTTCCTTTCCTTTCCTGCCACCTTTCCTCATTAACTTCTTTCATGATCTGATCTGGGATTTTGAGAAGGCCCTAGAACTTGATCCTGGGGTGAAATCCAAAAGCACTTGCTTTTCCTCCCTTGCCTCTTTGCCCGGCAGAGCTTCCTTCCAGACATCCCTGAATGTGGGAGCGTGTGGGAACTCTGCTTCCCTGAGACAGAGCCATCAGCAGGGTTACAAGGTGAAAATCATTTCTTGTAAGTTTTGCCACGAACACAGCCCCGTCTCCTCACACGTGGGAGCGTTTGCCTACCTCACCGTCCGCATGGCCGGTCAGAGGTTCACAGCACCCCTGCTCCTTCCTACCTGCTGGTGTCCGAGCCCTGCTCCTCTCGGCCCGCTGTGGGCCCCTGGGCTGGATTTGGACCTCTCCTTCCTCACCAGGGAAGCTCCTGCCGGGACAGCTGCGATGAATGGGATGCGGGGTCACTGAGGCAACAACACCTCCTGGCCGGATCCCCCATCCCCCAAACCAGCACTCTTGGCCTGCCCAGAAACCACGGGGTGATGTAATGACCTGAGGCCTGGAAAAATAAACAGCTCTCAGGGAAACCAGCGGTAGCCGTTGTAAGCAAATACCCCGCAGCCACCTGGAACCTCACACATGACGTGATTGGAAGGAAGAATGAGTAATCCGCTAACGTTAGCAGCCGAGGACGGGTCTGGGCTTGTGAGCATTTAAAATATCTGTATAAAAACAAACCCTTGATGTTTATTTCTATAACTGGCCTTCTGGACGCCTGCCCATCTATCTGCTGCAGGTGTCTTGGTCTGTCATGGCCAGAGAATAGAGGTGGGGACAGGGAAGGGTGGTCATGCCTTTGTCCCTCTCCATAGCAGCAAAGGCCTTTCTCAAGTTCTCCCTCTGCAGACAGGACCCATACACACATTTGGAGGCCCCAGAGAGCCTAGCCCCACATCCATTTTTCCTCATTTTTTTTTTTAAGATTTTACTTCTTTATTTGACAGAGAGAGATCACAGTAGACAGAGAGGCAGACAGAGAGAGAGAGAGAGAGAGAGAGCGAGGGAAGCAGGCTCCCCGCTGAGCAGAGAGCCCGATGCGGGACTCTTGATCCCAAGACCATGAGATCATGACCTGAGCCGAAGGCAGAGGCTTAACCCACTGAGCCACGCAGGCGCCCCTTCCTCGTTTTTTAAAATGAGTTTTCCCAGTTGTCTTGTCCTTCGCCGCTCTGCATCTGCTTTGGACACAGGGGTGCGGTGATGGGCCAAGGTGAGGTGAGAGTGTGATCGGCCTTTGGGCCTTGCTTGAACAGCAAAAGTTTTGTTTTGTTTTAGTAGGTGAGTTTGTGCGGTTTTTGGTGCTGATAGCAAAACCATGTGCCCTAGCATTTTCTTTTGGCCTCTGCTACTAAAAACCTGAAACTGCAGATCCCTCTAAGGTATTGTAATTGGCTCCTTCCCATTTGCTAGAAGTCAACTATGGTCTCCGCTCTGAGGATCCTCATTCTGTGTTTATTTGTAAAATGGCTTTGCGAGAAGGCGGAGTATATGTCCTATAAACACACTCCCATGTAGGTGTTTTTGGGAGATGAAGAGTGAAGTTAGACACTTTTTATGACAAATTAAAAACTCTCTCTTCCTCCCACAGACCCCTGCCCCAGCATGTGCCCCCTCCTTCCTTCTGGCCTAAATGTGTATTTGCTAGCTCTTGTCCTTAAAGGACAGAGCTTGTCAGATCAAGGTCAATGAAGTTACTGAGCAAAACTAGAAAGAAGACTGCTTGCCACTTCTCAGTACTTGTCATTGCAAAACCACTGGGAAACATTTCACATGCTTGTTGGTGGAAGGGTCACATGAGCTCACTTAATAGCATGAGGCAGGAGAGATGGAGCCTTTTCTAAAATTTGAGAGGATGTGAGTCAGTGATGCTTTGGGGGAAAAGTTAAAAAAAAGTGCCTATATTCTATATTGGGATGATCCATCCTCCAAGAACTATCTGCTGTAGAATTTATATCTTGTTTTCCTCCACTCCTCAGTTTCTTCTGTGTGGGAAGGCAGAGGTCGGTGTGTCCAACAATGGTGAACCATGCCTGGTCATTTTAGGTTCCACAGAGAGAAATCATTTAGACAGGCTGGTTGGTTTGTAATTTTCCCTTCCACGTCCTCACCCACGACGTTTTGTCCCAGCAGCATGCCCTATTTACAGAGCCGACTGCAAACACTCCTGTGAGTAGGTGCCCTGAGCCAGCATCAGGGATGTGGGGTGGGCATGGTGACTTTTGTTCTGGGGATGTGGCCTCTGAGCCACAGGATGCCTCTGAAGGGGTTGAGAGGATCAAGGGAGAACCCGGAACCAATGCAATAGCCTTGCTTAACCCCTTCCTAGTGCTTGGGTTCCGAGGGGGACGTGGGAGGCGGAGTTTGGGTCGTGGAGGCGGAGTTTGGGCCGTGGAGGCGGTGTTTGGGGCGTGGAGGCGGAGTTTGGGTCCGGCCCCAGAGCGGTGGGGAAGCGCTCCCAAAGCTCCCTAATTGTAAGGCTGTGGGCCTTGAGAGCGCCTCTTACCGTACCACCACTTCATTTTCAGTGACAGAATAGAGCCCAGGCTAGTCAAGGGCCTTGTCCAGGGTCACAGGCCCATCCACCTGGTGCAAAAGGGAAGAAACGCAAGGCATGTCTAAGCAAGGAGCCGGCTGTTGGGCCGGGGCATGCCAAAGGGAGGGGGCAGTGGTGCCGTCCACTCCAGTGCAGAGAGATGTTCTATCACTGATCTTGTTTGGTGTTGCCTGCACGGCGGTCATAAAGATCTTAGTTCCATTATTATCTGTTTAGTTGGCCTACTTCCAGCGTGCCCCTGTATCACCTGAACCTGCGTGGACTGTGGCCACTGCCCACCTGTGGTCCATCCCTGCAGTCCAACCGAGGAGACTAGTTATTCACAGGGATGGGTCAGGAAGCCCAGGTTCTTTCCACATTTGCTGAGAACACTGCCACCTTAGACTGGCTAAGACTCTGGGGCCAGGGGAAATGTTTGGCCTCTACTTCTTCATTTAATCCCCCAGGGACCCTAAAGTGTGTGTGCTGTCATTACCCTGCTTTCACAGGTAAGGAGCCTGGGACTTAGAGAGCTAAAGGAGACTGCCAAAGGTCACAGAGCTAACACATGGTGGAGGAGGATCCATCTGACCCCATGTTCTTGGCCACCACCCTGTGTGGCCTCCAGCTGTTGTTGACTTCCATGAAACAGCCACAGAGCCTTCCCTGTGCTAGGCCCGGGGGTGGAGTGTGCAAACTGGGAGTGCTAGGATCTTACTCTTGCTTTCAGCCTTGCCGAGGAAGCCCAGGTGTCCCCATGCCACACCCACTCCTGCTCCTCTGACTGCCCTAAGTTCCCTCTGGTGTTTGGGACCAGCCAGGGACCTGTTCTGGGCTGGAGGGAAGAGCATCTTTTGGCCAGTTCGCCCATCAGAATGGGTCACCTCCTCCAGAGACCAACCTCCTCCAATGGCCCAAAGTCCATCTGTAGGTTAAGATTGGGTGATGGTACCATTTTCACTTCATTTGGCTGCCCAAATGAATGAAATGCCCTTTAGATTAAAGAGACGGGAGAACCCATCCCAGTGGAAGGGCGACCGTTTTAAAGGTGTGCATTTTCTGTCTCTGTTCGCCCTCCCTCCCCCCCACCTCCCCACTACCTGCTGCACCCCTGAGCACATTTTCAGGGCTTGACTCTGTTCTCTTTGTCGGTGAGGCTGCTTCTCCTCTGACCCGGAAGGGCCTCTCCTCTGGGCCTTTCCTTTTCTAGGCCTGTTGTCTGTCCTCAGATCTGAAGGGAGGCCTGAGCAATGGTTCTGTGCATTCCCCTCTTCTCTCAGGGGCTCTTGAAGCCCTAGAAGTGTATGCCTCGGGAGTCGGCACTGGCCTAGGGGCTGCTCAGTGCTGGATATGACAGAGGGCCCACGGTGGCGGGGCAGAGCCAGCCCAGCACATGGTGCTTGGAACCATCCTCCGGGGGCCACTTGGTCCATCCTGTGAAAAAGTGCAAAGTCCACAAGTGAGAAAAATAATCTCTTCACACAGTTGGCTTGAAACCATAGGTGCTAAAACCCTGTGTGGCCAAGTAAACAAAAAGGGCCTGCTTGGCAACGTTCTGTTAATCATTCCTGAAGACGGTGGGTTCCAGCAGCTTGTTCTACCCTGGAGACTGCACCTCCCGCCCTTCAAAACCCGGAAAGTCACTGCCTTCCGACTTGGTCCTACCTGTCCCTCCTCCTGCCTCTGCTGTGCCTCTGCGGCTGGATTCTCCACCCCGAGCCTGCGGCCCGCAGTGTAGGTGACTGCCACCCTCGCTCGCTGACTCAGGGAACCCGGAGGCAGGGGCCGCGGGAGTTCTTCCGCCTCTGGAATTTCAAGTTGTGATTTAGGAAAGGTTGTTTTTAACACACGGTTTGTTATTTTGGGTTATTGGGCAGCATTGCATTCATTTTTGATAAGAGGCAAGGTGGGCGTGTGGTATTGGAAGAGGTTTCGGGCGAATTGTGGGCCATACAACACTAGTGTTTTCCTTAATGTTCTTGGCCTGCTGGACAATTCCATTCACAGCGAAACATAAATAAGCTCCTCTCGCTTTCCAGGCGGGTCACCTTTTATGGGCTTTTTCCCCCTAAGAAAATCCAGTGGTTGATAGTCTGAGGGTGGAGTATAGCATTTTCCAGGATGAGTCAAGGGGATAGATATTCTTATCTTGGTCTCTGCAGTCTCAGCCCCCCGTTGGGCATTTACTCCACAGTGCGGAGCCCCATGTATGAAATGCCAGGCTAGAACAGAATTCTGCCGTGGGAGATGGCACATAGCAGGGGTTCAAGCAATAGAGGGGTTCTTGGGCTAAACACTCTTTCTATATCCTTTAAATAGAGACTCCATGGTTGTGTTATGAATAAGGAGCTGGGGGCTAGGGGTGGGGGTGGGGAGGATAAGGAAGGGAGCCATAGAGTCTTCGCTCTCGGGAACCTCCAGTCCAGACAAGTCATGGTCCCCAGTCTCCTCGAGGGGAGCAGATCCTCAGTCCTAGACTCAGGAGAGGGAGGCTCACTAAGATTGCGGCCCTCAGGGAAAGCTTCAAGGACGGAGGAAGGCCTGACGTGAGGATAGGTTAAGACCTCAGGGCTAGTTCTTTCATCTTACTATGTCTCCCAGAACTTCCGTGACCTCTCCAGAGGCCGACTCGGTGCCAACCCATGCCCAGTACCAGACCGTGTGATAACATGTGTCCACCAAGGCCCCTGACCTCCTCTGCATCCTGTGAGCCCTAATCTCGTGGGTCACTTAGGATCCATGTCAGGTCCAACGCTCTGGGAACACCCTCCTCTCTTGGCCCACTGTCCTCCATTCCATCATCTTCCCACTTCCTTTCCTCTCATGGAAGCAACTCTTGGTCAGGATGGCCTGGGCAGCTGCCCTTCGTTACCAACCGTGCCTCCACTGGGAGGCGAGCCTCTGGTTCTTTCTCCAGGAATATTGCCTCAGTCATCAAGACACCTTCCCAGTGAACATTTCTATGGCCCGTGACTCTTCTTGCTTCTTCTGAGTATGGTTTTCTGTAAGACTGGGGTTTTTTTTTTTTTTGCTCTCATTTTTCATATAGACCTTGTGACGGTTCATTTGGTGTGTGAACTTGGCTAGGGTACAGTGCCCAGTTTCTAGACCAATAGACTGTTTCTGCACTAGTCTAGACATTACTGCAAAGGTTTTTTTTTTTTTTTTTTTTTTTTAGAAAAGATCAACATTTGTAATCAGTTGACTTTAAGTAAAGCAGATGACCCTCCATAACGTGGGAAGGCGTCATCCAATCCATTGAAAGTCTTCAAAGCAAAATCTGAGATTTCCTGAAGAAGGAATTCTGCCTCCAGCCTGCAGCATAGAAATCCTGCCTGAGTTTCCAGCCTGCTGGCCTGACATATTGATTTTGGACTCAGGATTGCAGGATCATTCCTACTTGAATTTCTAGCCTGCTGGCCTACCCGGCAAACTTCCCACTTGCCAGCCCCATGATCATGTGAGCCAATTCCTTAAAATAAATACCTCTCTCTCTCTCCCTCTCTCTGTCTCTCTCTCTCTCTATATATATAGATTGATAGATAATATATTCATATATATATATTATCTCTATATATAAATCCATATATATGTGAACTTGGCTAGGCTATAGTGCCTATATACATACACACACACATATGCATATATGTATGTATATGGATCTATATAGAAAGATAATACATATATGAATATATATATATAGAGAGAGAGGAATCTAGATACAGACAGATCTAGATATCTGGGTATAGATGTAGATGTAGGTCTTTTATTGGTTCTCTTACTCTGGAGAACCCTGATTGCTACTGCCCTGCCCCGACTAACTGCCTTCTTCCCCCCTGCCTCCATCTCTATGAGGCTCCCCTGCTCTTTCTCCAAAGAGTTCACGACGTGACTGGCTCTCGAATACCTGCAGGCCTGGGTTACGCAGTGTCTCAGCTTTTCTCTCTGCTCCTTCCTTTACCAGCTCCTCTTCTGGAAGGCAGCAGCCAGAAAGAAAGAGCAGCCCAAGGACCTGAAACTCGAATCCTCTAATGTTTATGTTTGTTGGCTATTTTTGTTTAAAAAAGAAAGTAAAGAAGAAAAAAAAGGAAAAAAATGATAAAGGAGAAAAAGTTCCCAGGACAAAAGGATAAACTCTGGGCTAAAATCAGGATTGGGGATTAACTGAGGATTTAGGTTGTCCACGCTCTCCTTTGCTCCTAATTACCACAAGTAATTGAGAGGCGCGGAGGCAGGGGCTAGCCACAGCAGACAGAGCTGTTCTCCATGCTTATCCTGTCTTGGCGGGACACGCGAGAACCCATGCCCTGGGCCTGCAGACGGGGTTTAGGTTTGTCTGGTTCAGCCTCGTCTTTCCCTCCCCGTCCCCCTCCCTGCCCCTCCCGCCCCGCTTCAGGCCTGCTTTGCCCTGGTGCTAGAGTAAGTGATGGCAGAGAAGGCCGTGTTTTCTGGGGACCAGGGCTGGGCCGTGTCCTCATTTCTTCCACGGGACAGTGTTCTGTCATATTTCTTCTCTCAGGCAGACAGATGTGTGTTGATGGAACTCAAAGACCCCACTGCCGGGTGAGGAGTGACGTGGCTCTCGTCTCTCTTCCGTACCATCCTGGCACTGGATCGTGGGGCGGGGGGGGGGGGGGGGGGGGGGGGGGAGTGGGGGAGGGGGTTTTCCTTTCTCCCCCCCCCCCCTGGCCGGCCCCGACTGCTCCCCTCTCTGTCAAGCGTTTGCAGATGGGCCTGGCCCTTCTCCTCACCATCAGGCCAAACCTTCTGATGTTGTCATCCTTCCCTGAAGTTTCTGAAGCAGGGACAGAATGTTATAAAGCAGGGACATCCCCTTCTGGGCAACTCCCTCTCTGAACCAGAGGTCAGGAAGAGACCCGTGAAGGAGACCACTTGTCTCGCGTGACTGCAAGGTGACTTCTTGGTACTTGGGAAAATGGATAGTTGTGAATTTTAAGGTTCCTTTGGGAGGTGACCCAGAAGGGCAGAGGGTGACAGCAGCCCTGCGGAGGGGACTGGCTTCTGTCTCCTCAGATACAGAATGAGTTTTGCCCCTTGGTACATTCTGATTTATATTTGCATGACCTCTGAGGAAGCACTGGAGGAATAACCCATTGATTGAGCTACTATTGATCAATTGAAAAGGGTGTGAGAGGCTCTAAAAGTCCTTGTATAAGGAGTAAATTGATCAATGTGGAGTTGAGCAAGTCAAGTTGTTTCACATGCTACTGCTGTGTAACAATCCACCCTAAAACTTAAATGGCAGACGGCAAAAATAATTTATCCTTTAATTTATCATGTTTCTGTGGATTGGCTGCGTGTTTCCCTGACTGGCTCTGTCTGAACTCACTCCTGGACTCATCCAGCTGGAGGGTCCATGGGATTGGGTGGCCAAGATGGCCAAGGGCACGCCTCTGGCGGTTGGGCTGGCTGCAGACCGAGTGACTCCTGTTTTCTTCTGTGCCTTTCATCTTCCGGTGGGCTGGCCTGGCTTCCTTCTGTGCTGTTCTCAGGGCAGCTTCTAAGAAGGTGGAAGGTGAGGCTGCAAGGCCCCTAAAGGCCTAGGCCTGGAAGGGACACGCTATACCCCCCGCCTCCCCTTTCTCTTGGTCCAGGCCAGTCAGCGTCTGGTTGAAGGGGTCTGAGGTGCGATTCCCCGGAGCCCCTTTCTAACTATTTGCCACACCAAGGAAAAGAAGAATTGGGAATCGAATGAAGATCAGGCTAGCATCTGGCAGTGAGAGATGGTGTTGAAGAGGGGTGGTAGGGAGCAAAGCCAGGGAGCAGACTCCGGTGGGGCGGGGGCCGCTCTGCTACTCCCTAGTTGTATGACCTTGAGGAAACCCTGCAGCCAGCTTGCGTTCCTGGGTCCTTCTCTGCTCCCTGAGGGTAATAATAGCACCTATCTTGAGGCTTGTGGTAAGCTTGAAGTGAGTTCATACAAACCAAGTGCCTAGTTCCAAGCTTGGCCCACGGTAAACCCTGAAACAGGTGTGAGCTCTTCGTCTTCGTTTTGTGTTCTCTGATGGCAGGTGAGTGACAAATGTGGCTTTAGGTTTTCAGTTCCACAGCCAAGAGGCAAAAATACTCGGGTACAAGATGTGTGGTGTGTTCAGGCTGAGAAAAATCATTGGTTCAGAAGAAGCTGTGCCGTGTTAATGGGCAAACACGTGCGTTTACACACTTGGTTTGGAATGTGGCAGATTTGGGGAGTCTGCAGAGTGACTGACCCAAGAGAACATCACGCCAAAGATAAATTCATTTTTCTCCCAGAGCAAATGATTAGAAGCAGCAACCTGTGTCTAAAATTTAGCAAGACAGGCTCAACTGTCAGAAGCCCTTGACTGGGGTCCCAGCTCTCTCCTCAATCCTCTCTGGCTGAGTGCACTTGGGAAAATTCATGAATCCCCCCAAAGCTCAGCTCAGTCTACAAAATGGACATAGTCCTAGTGCCCCCCTCAGATGGACAAAGAGAGTAAGCAAGCAAAGCCCTTTGTCTATCACCAGGCACGTACTACTCAACGAATATTTGCTTTGACTGTTATTCATATAAAGATGGTCTTGGGGCACCTGGGTGGCTCAGTGGGTTAAAGCCTCTGCCTTCAGCTCAGGTCATGATCCCAGGGTCCTGGAATCGAGCCCCGCATCGGGCTCTCTGTGTGGTGGGGAGCCTGCTTGCCCCACCCCCTGCCTGCCTCTCTGCGTACTTGTGATCTCTGTCTGTCAAATAAATAAATAAAATCTTTAAAAAAAAAAAAAAGATGGTCTTAAAGGAGATCTCTTTTGGAAGATAAATTTTCTGGGTACTCTTCAGAAATGGTTAGGTGATTATTATTATAAACTTCTCCTATCTCTTTCTTAGAGAGGCATCTGGAATTTTCAGGGCCTGTCCTAAAGTAGCAAGCGAATGTGCCAACAGGCCATCACCCCTAGACATAGCCTTCTCTCTAATTCCACGCCAGGCCCATGTTTCCAAATTAGCAAGATGTGTCCCTTGTGTGGTTTTTAATTCTCTATCGAACTCCATGCAGCTTCTGTGGAGGCTGGCAGCACACAGTTCAGGGCAGCCTTCAAGGACTTCCAGAAGTCTGTCGACAGCCCCCAAATCATGGGATGCTGCCTCCTCTTAGATGGCTTCTCTCCTCATTTCTGCAGTTTCGGGATCCCTAATGTTGTGAAGTCAGGTGATCGTTCTCCCTGCCTCTCGGGAAGCTTCCCCCCCAACCCCCACTCTCTCTGCCTCTCGCTTTTGGGCTGATTTATGGCTTTAGAATGTTGGCCCAGAGGATCTTAATTTAAAGCCTCTGTCGGGGTTGTTGCATGAACATGGTGCCAGTAAAAAGCTGTTTTCCTTTGGTTTTGCTCCTCCGTCGCCTTTCTCAGGGCATGAAATATGAGGTCGGGAAGTAAGGTAACCAAACTGGGATTGTGGGAGCTCTTGAAAAACTCTTGCATCATCCAAGGCAGGGGCCCAAGGCAGGATTCTGGGCCGTTAAGCCAACTTTATGTCTCCAGTAAACCCATCAATTTCTGTCTCTTACTCATCAATTTCTGTCTCTTATTTGAGCTGCCTCTAGAGTCAAATAAATAAATAAAATCTTTTTTTTTTAGGTTTTCCGCTGGTAGTTCTAATTAGGTTCAGGATCCCTCCTCTGGAGTCTGTCCACTCTTGCAGAATCCTGTTCCTCTAGCCATGGGAGTTCTGTTTAGTTGTGCTGTATTTACTTTATAAGAACAGTAGTAGTTTTTTTTTTTTCATTTTCCAAATTCAAAATTATATTTTAATTGTGAATGTGTTCTGCTCACCTGCTTCCTCACCCTGAGATGTCTTTATGGCACTAAGCAGACATTCCCTCCCCCACCCCCACAACAACGAGAATCATGGGGCTGTCGCTTTTCCATGTTTTTTCTGGGAGCGGAATCTTTTGCCCATTGTGTGACTTTTCCCGGAGACCGCGTGGGACTGCTTCGCGGTGCCGCGTGCACCTGCTTTGTTGAAACACCTGCGCCGCTCATCCATGGGTTACTGATGGAGCTGCGGTTCAAAGGTTGGGCTCCTGTTGAGTTCAGCGGCTGTGACTTGGACGGTTTGGGTTCTTCATGAGTTCCGTGAGCCTCCAGGCTGCTGATACCGGCTTCCTGGCTCGAAGAACTGTATTTTTTTTATTTTTATTTTTATTAACACACTGTTAACATTTCATGGGATGCCCAAGACTATTCCTGTCATCTTCAAGAGGAAAGCTGTGGCATCACGTTCGTGAAAGAAAGAAAGATATAATAAAGAAATAGACAAAAGAGAGTAATAGTTCAGGTTTATGATGTGACCCCTTTTATAATTTTAAAAAAACCAAGTGGATGTGGGCATATGTATTTTTTCATGTCGTAGGTGCATGACAGAGGTCTAGGGCAGGCAGTGTTTAATTTCCGTGGGATTCTGGGGTTTTCACAATTTTTTTTTATACCAAGAAAAGAAACCCAATGCTATTTATTTTTTAATAACAACAAGACAAATGAAAATACAAGAACCACCCAACAGGAAAAGGACATCAGGCAGGTCATAGACTGGTGGGTGGGGTTTTCAGGCCAGGGACCTGGCTCGAGGCACCACACACAGCCTGGGCCGGGCTCGGGGAATCCGGGTTTGGCTGTACAGACGTGTTCACGGGCTGCCTGCAGCCGCTGAGCACAGACACTTCCTGTGGGCGGCTTTCTTTCCCACTGGATAGAGCAGCACCGTGTCATGGCCTCGGGCCTGTGGAGCCTACTTTGCCCAGCCCTGTTGGAACCTGGGAAGGAGTGGGCTTGGGCTATACTTCTTTTTTATAAAGATTTTTTTTTTTTTTTTAAGATTTTATTTATTTATTTGACAGAGAGAGATCGCAAGCAGGCAGAGAGGCAGGCAGAGAGAGAGGAGGAAGCAGGCTCCCTGCTGAGCAGAGAGCCCGATGCGGGGCTCGATCCCAGGACCCTGAGATCATGACCTGAGCCGAAGACAGTGGCTTAACCCACTGAGCCACCCAGGCGTCCCTTGGGCTATACTTCTAATCCTGTTGGGCGCTGAGCGTCGCTCCCCTGAGGCTGGCGGCCGTGGCTCAGTCCTGCTGGGTCTGGGCTTGGGAGAGTGTCCGCACACACAGGCATTCCTGCGTCCGCTCCTCAGCTCTCAGGGGTTAGGCTTCTGCACCTCCGCCTCTCCCAGAGCCAGGGGAGGAGCCTCCGCGGGAACCACTCTGAAAACAGTCAGGAATTCCACCCCCAGGGCAAACTGCTGTTCAGATAAGGAGTGGCCTTACAGCCCCCAGCGGGCTTGTGGCCCTGCTGGAAGCAGCTTCTCCAACTTCGTGTGAGCGCTGACGAACCCTGGCAGTGGAGAGGCTTTGGGGAGGTTCTGGGCCTCCAAAGCCCCACTCCCATCCCCACCCCCACCGTGGGGGCCGGTGCAAGGCCCACGCGGGAGCCACAGCTCTCTGCCGGGTGATTCCCCAGCCATTTGTTGCTTGGGGCCAGGCCGGATACTTGCTGGGAAAGCAGCGATGATAAGCTCCAAGAGTGCGAGTCACCACAGGCTGCCTCTTCTCTTGCAGAGAGAGTCCATTCATGTGACCAGGAGAGGCAGAGCGCCCTGGAAGAGGCCAGGCAGAATCCCCGGGAGGGCATTGTCATCCCCGAGTGCGCCCCCGGGGGGCTCTACAAGCCTGTGCAATGCCACCAGTCCACTGGCTACTGCTGGTGTGTGTTGGTGGACACGGGGCGCCCGCTGCCCGGGACCTCCACGCGGTAAGCCCTCCCCACCCCACACACCCGGAGCCTGTCCAGTCCCTGAGATGGACCCCGGGGGGAGGAGCAGCAGCTTGCTGTTAGGCTAGCTTCACATTTCCCTGCTTGCCTGACCCGGTGGGAATCAAGGCACTAGGAGAATGTTTCTGCACTGTGTCCTGGGTTCTGGTCACAGTTCTATTCCTTCCTAGCTGGGTGACCTTGGAAAAGCAGGTTGGAACCTCAGGGCACTGGGGAGGAGGTTAAGGACCTGCCTAAGTCCCCAGGTTCTGCAGATCCCAAAAGTCCTGCATGCAGACACAAGGTGACATCGCTCTGCTTGAGTGACAACTGGGGACAGGCCCCAACATGTCTCTGTGGGAACATGGCTACCGGGATTGGGCAGCTGCTGGACAGCACAGGAGATAATCCGCAGCCTGCCCTGGGAGTTTTAGGCTTAGTGGCAGCAGGATGGTTGCGGCTAGCGGTGGCTCCAGCGGGCTCCGTTCGGGGCCCCTCCTCACCCCTCCCCCCACTCCCGTGTCTCTCTTCCCAGCTACGTGATGCCCAGTTGTGAGAGCGATGCCAGGGCCAAGAGTGCGGAGGTGGACGATCCCTTCAAGGACAGGGAGCTGCCAGGTGGGAGACACGGCTGCCCCTTGCTGATGCCCTCCCCTCTTCCTATTCCTCCACCTCCCATCATGCCCAAGCATCTCCTTCCTCTGCTCTGGCTCTGTCTCCCCTTTTGTAGGATGGCATGGGGAGAGGGGTGTGGGGCAAAGCCTCCCAGGAGCCCTGGGACCTGCATCCAGGCTGGGATTTGTCGCTAAGGACACCGGTGCCCTTGAGCAATTTGCTCCTCCTCCTTGCTCTTAGCTTTTATCTTCATAACGTAGCCATTGGGTTAAAATCGTGTCCTTGCGATCCTGTAATTCTTTGTCCATCCGGGGGTGATTGGGACAGTGTTCCAGGGGCTGAGAGGAGAACTTTCAGGGAGGGGCTGTCCTGAGGGGCATGGGCAGTGTCCGTGGCCAGCCCAGTACTGTGCTTTCACAATCATCCCAGTGGCACAGGACTGTCACTGGCATGTGACACAAGACGCGCGGGAAGGGGGCCCAGAGCCTCCAGCTGGCTGCTGTGAGGGGTTTTTCATATTTAACAGTGTGCTCTGCCAGCGGGTGACAGGAAGGTCACTAAATATTGGTGGCTTGGAACAGGGTAGTCTTTAGCAAGCACAGACTCGGACCTGCGCTGAGGGGAGCTGGGCCCCCTCCCCGTGAGGACTCCACCTTGAAAACTGAAAGCAGAAGCTCCTGAAAGTCCTGTTGTGAAAACCAGCCTGTCCCGAGAGATTGGAGTCATAGAGGCCAGAGTACCCGCTTCGGGTACCCCCTCAACAGTGTGAACTGAGATTCCACCATGTGCCGGGCATGAGGGTGAGATCAAGGGCTCTGAACAGCACGGGGCTCCCACAGCCGAGGAAACAGATACAAATAAATGAATACAAGCTGGTATAAAGAGCCGTGGCAGGTGCTCTGAAGGGGAAGAGCAGCGAGCCGTGAGACATGAAGGGAGACTGTGGTTCTGGGCCCGGGGCTTCTTGGTAGAGGTTCACCAGAGACCGGGTGGGTTGCTGGAGGGAAGACAGAGCTGTCACCGCAGAGAGGAGGGTTGTGGGAATGATCGTAGGGCCCAGTGGGGGCCAGCAGTCGTGAATATACAAGGACGCCCACCTATCTGGTTGTTCACACCAGCGGAGCTAATGCATGGGGGAGAGACTGGGGTTTTGCTGAAACCAAGCAATGGAACAAACAAGAAACAAAGGAAGGGAGGTTTTATCATCATCTAAGCTGGATGAGACAGAAGTGAAGAAAGGAGATGGTTCTTGGACAGATAAACTGATAGGGCTACTTGAGTCACCTCCGACCACTGGGGGATGTCTCCGTCCCTTGTGTCCCCTCAGCACCTGCTCGTTCTCGGGAGAGCAGTGTTTCTGACGCTCTCGCGTGACCACCTGGTCAGACTCTCCCCGAGCTAGCTGGCGTTCCCAGCAGACTCTGAACTTGGGCGGATAGGGACCTTGTGTACCCAATCCCTAACATTTGACATAGCGCCTCAGCTGATACTCAGCAAAAATTTGTGGAATGGAAGAAAAGTGAAAGCATGGTTTTCCATTTGTTCTGCCGGTCCCTTGTGGGTGGTGGGTGGAGGAACTCTGGGGGTTTATGAGACTCATCTGAGCCTTAAATAGCTCCCAGAGTGGATTTGGCCGGGCAAGAAGACCTGGAGAGGTTTGGGAAATGGTGGCAGTTGAAGAAACTGTTTGCTTGATTACTCACCTGGCAGCTGCCTTCACATCTCACTCAATCTTTCAGGCTGTCCAGAAGGGAAGAAGATGGAATTTATCACCAGCCTCCTGGATGCTCTCACCACTGACATGGTGCAGGCCATTAACTCAGCAGCGCCTACTGGAGGTGGGAGGTGAGAATGTGAGCAGGACTCAGGCCCCGCCGGGGAGGTGTGTCCCTGACTTTTCAGAAGCGGGGAGGGGCTAGGCAGGGCAGGGGCCTGTCCCACCTTCTGCCAAAGATCTTGGGATCCTCTCTCCTCCCGGTTCTTTGGGACTTGCTTGCTTCTGCCTTTTAGTTACCTGATGACAGGCAAGCTCAGGGTGTCTGGAGACTTCCAGCACCTTAGTCTCAGGAGTGGATGCATTGGGGTGAGAGTGCTCAGTCGCAGGAAGGAGGAGGGTATGTAACGGGAGCAGAAAGGACGGACAGAGCACTTAGTGAGTTTCTTCTCTTCCGAGAAGGCAGGAATCATGAGGTTTTTTGACTTCCTGAAAATCCCAAGGGCTCCAGCTGGGAGGTTGGACATTGCATACCCAAATCCATCCTAGTTCAGAAGACGATATGTAGGCGGAGGCAGTCCTAAATGAGGCTGAAATGCACACATGCACCGTGACCAGCATCCCAGCACTCACTCATTAGCCCATTAGGCCAGTGGTTGGAGTACACATCCATCCATCCATCCATCCATCCTTCCATCCAACCACCCATCCATCCACACACCGACCCACCCTCCCACCCATCATCCATCCATATCCACCCATCCATCCACCCATGCATCCACCCACCCATCCATCCATCCATCCATCATCCCCCCACCCACCCATCCATCCACCCATCCATCCATCCACCCATCTATCACCCATCCATCCATCCACCTATCCATCCATCCATCCACCCATCCATCCACTCACCCATCCATCCACCTATCCATCCATCCATCCATCTATCCACCCACCCATCCATCCACCCATCTATCCATCCATCCCTCCATCCACCCATCCATCCATCCATCCACCTATCCATCCATCCATCCATCCACCCACCCATCCATCCACCCATCCACCAACCCACCCATCCATCCACTCATCCATCCATCCATCCATCTATTTTTCCATCATCCACCCACCCACCCATCCATCCACCCATCCATCCACTCATCCATCCATCCATCCATCCATCCATCCATCCACCCACCCATCTATCCATCCATCCACCCATCCACCTATCCATCCATCCATCCACCCATCTATCCATCCATCCATCCATCCACCTATCCATCCATCCATCCATCCATCCACCCACCCATCCATCCATCCACCCACCCACCCATCCATCCATCCATCCACCCACCCATCCATCCATCCACCCACCCATCTGTCCATTCAGCACCTGGTGAACGTACACAGCATGCCAAGCACTGGTCTAAGGCCTGAGAATGCAGGATGTGAGGCATGTTTCTGTCTTTAAAGTTTGCAGCTTGGTGGGCACCCTAGGCTATAGATAGATATTTGCAAATTGCATCCTAAGTATGAGAAATGAGGTGGAAGAACAGAGAAGGATTTGCCAACTCAGTCTGGAAGAATCAGAAAGGCTTCCTGGAGGTGATAGCTGGGCTGAATCTTGATGGACAAGTAGGACTGAGCCAGCAAAAGAAGGAGAGTCATCCCAGGAAAAAGGAAAGAATAATGGGGCTCCAAGAAAGAGAGTATCCATAGTCCAGGAGGCCTGGGCCAGGGAGGACAGGGTGAGGAGGAGAGGAGAGTGGCAACAGATGAGACAGAAGGGACAGTCAGGAGCTAGGAAGCCAGAGAGGAGGCACAACAGGGGATGAATGTGGAGGGGGTTCAGCAGTGGAAGAAGTAGCCAGACTCGGCAGGGATGGGCAGCCTGCCTCTGGGCTCCGAGGCTCACCGAGGGAGGGCGGGGCAAGTCCCTCCACATCTGCCCAGAGGCAGAGCTGTCGTCAGCAAGGCAAGGAGTGCCCGCATGGTGACAGGCCCAGGCCCATAAGAGGCCCTGGCATGGCTGCCTGGCCAGCGAGCCACAGAACCACAGGGCATGTGTCCGGCGCAGGGGAACAGGGCTGTCCGTGATGCTGCCATCTGAGGCAGGTGTGGACAGCTGACCAGGAAGCGCAAGGTTAGGTCATGTCCAAATGAATGCAGAGCTTGCCGCCTCCTGGGTGCCTCTCTGAAGCTGCCAGCCCAGCACACTCACTCTCAGCAGCCGCACGGGCCTGTGAGCTCTCGGGTTGGTTTCTGGTTTAACACACCCTGTGGATGGGATCAGCCTCCCCAGGAGGCCCAGCCCTATGTCTGAGACGATGGAGAGGGGCTGACAGGCTGGCGGATGGGGGCTTCTTGGGGGCAGCTGCAGGCGCTCGACCATTGAGCAGCTATGGTGGAGAGAACTGTATAGCCAGACTTCCGAGAAGGGTCGGTGGGAGGAGATGGTGAAAGCTTATTTAGTAGTCCATGCCGTGGTGATTTATGCTTGGAATACCTGTTGTTTCAGGCAAGAATGGGGATGAGATACTTGTGTTTATTAGAAGAGAGTGGAAAAAGTACCCAGGAGGGGGCATGGGCTTCAGAAGTCCAGGTCTAGGTGCTTTGCCCCCACAGCCCCCTGGAGCTGGCGATCCTGACCGGCCACTTGGGGAGCCTGCCTGTGTTTCCACAGCGCTCCTGAGGAGGCAAGATTTCTTCAAGTGCATCCCACTTGCTTCTTGGGAGCCCGCCCCTTGAGCATGGTCTGGCCTGGGCTCCAGGCGGACTGAGGGCACTAGGGAAGTGCCAGAACTGAATGGGTCCTGGGCCAGCGGGTAAGGGACCCACAAGGGGCTGAGGCCACAGGCAGGGGCCCCTGGCCAGGGGACATCAGGACTTGATGCCTTGCCCTCAAATTGCAGGCCAAAGGGATCTTTGCAGAAAATAAAAACTAAGAAGTGTATGATGTTTTTAATCACAGTTTTTAATATCCATGTGTCTTTAGGGAAGAGATTTTCTTTTTTCTTTGGAAAAACCCTCTCTTTAAGGTGTAATACAGATACAGACTTGGGAAAAGATTAAAAAACATTCTTTCCTAAACATGTTTTCCATTTTAAGCTCCTATTACGCCAGACCGTGTTTGGTTTTGATGGGTTTTGAAAAGTTTGAACCACATGGGGAATTGTGTTACTTAGAGGCTGTATTCATAATCAAAATACGGGCAAGGGGAACCAAGAAATCGTCTAGAAATCTAGGCGGGGGCAGGGGGACGCAGGATGAAGGAGAGAGAAGCACTTGTACAGGAGGCCACTTCCTGGGTTTCAAGTCCTCCATGGTCTCTCACTATATTTTGGGCAAGTTTGAGCTCTGACCTGAACTGGCCCTGCAGGAGGGTCTCACTGGCCATGTCCTCCCTCCCTTCATTGTGCTCCAGCCGCTGTCCTTCTCAGTACCTCCAATAGACCTTGAACCTGAACCCTCCGGGTTCCTGCCTGCCCCCCGGGCCGCCATGCCAACTACTGCTTCAGCCTGGAGTATCAGGCCCCATCTTTCTGTGACCAGCCCCGACTATCCATTTAAATGTCACCCTCTTAGCAAACAGCCAGTCTAAAGGGGCTGTCGGTCACCTTCTATCTCCACACCCATTTAATTTCTCAGCCGAGCACGTACACTAGCTGACATTTTGCTGGTTTATTTATTGTCTGTCTCACCCCTACTGAATGAAAATCTAAGTTCTGTGGAGAAGGAACATGGGCTGCATTCTTCCCTGCTGTGTTCCTAGCACTTGGAATAGTCCTTGGCACATAGTAGATGCCCAATAAAATATCTGTTGAACGAATAAGCAGCTGAAGGTACCCTTTTTATCCTACATATCAGAGGGTTCACCACCTGCTGCAAGACTCATCATGAGGCCAACCGTAGCCATCATTCACCATGGCCCTCCTTTGTCACCAGGGCCCTATGGCACCCTGCGCAGGCCCCAGAGACTTGGGGCACTGTGTGGATGGACCCTAGATAGGCACCCTTGTATGAAGAAAGCACCAAGGCACAGAGCAGCTGAAGGTTGGGCAGCACATCTGGAATAGGACTATGGAAGAGAAGCTGGGAATCCAGGCTGCCTGGGTTCTGGCCTTGGCCCTGGGTTTGGGCAACATTGGGACTATAGGCATAGGAGACTGAAGTCAAGGAAGACACATCTGATCCCTCCTCCCTCCTCTCAGGGTCTGGTAATTAAGGCTGGACATTTGCTGGGGCCAGTGGAAAGAGGGGACAGAGAAGTCCTATCTTCTCCCCAACCTACCACCTGTTGGGTCTAGAGATTCGGGCTTTGTACGAACCATTACATCTCTGCCCTTCCCTGGTGTAAGCTCTGTGTGGGATTCTATGGGCAAACAGGGACAGAGGCAAAGTCCGTGGCCTGAGGAGCTTCGGTCTTGTTGAGAGAAGAGGTATGCAATCCCGTCACTGCACTATGAACTCAGCGGGGCAACAGAGGACGGGAAAGTGCCTCAGGGACTTGGGGGTGGGAGGGCCTGTGAGGGGAGGCTTCAGAGAGATGACATTTGAGCCACATCCTCAGTGTGAAGGGGAAATGCCCAACCTAGAGGGACTGGGGCAGAGGGGCCCTAAGAGCCGTGAGGTGGGGCCTGTGCAGGGAGCCGTGAGAAGTATGGCTTACATCTGGGAGGCAGGCAAAAGGTGAGGCTGTAGATTTGGGCAGAGGCCAGATCATGCCGGGCCTTGGGATTCATGCCAAGGGCAGCACGACGCCCATGATTTAGGTGAGCATGTTGGAAGAATCATCCTGAAGGCTCTGGGGATGCTGGATGGGAAGGGAGCAAGATGGAGTGGGGAAGGTTACAGCCGTCATCGGGAGGGACAGGTGAGGAGAGGCCGCACTACAGCTCTGGGGGAGGGGATGGTTCGCTGAAGCTTTAGCAGCGAAATTAATCCGATTTCAAGATGATTTGTTAGTTATAGGACACGGCAGGGAGGGGAGATAGCTGCTTCCTTTTCTGGCCTTCCAGACCGACTTTGGGTGGGGGAGTGGTACTGCCCAAATCTGAGAATAAGCAGAGTGGAATGGGGTGTCCACGGAACCATCTGCGGTCAGTGCCGGGAGGGGTGGCCGGCAAGTGTCATTGAAGGCTGGCAGTTCTCAGTGAAGGTTTGGGGATGATTGAATTATCCTCGTGGTCCTTCCCACTGGGGCTCCAGAGGGAGAGCTGCCCCTTAGATCTGCCCTCCCCGTGGTGCCCATTAACATTTACCAGACCCCAAGGAAGAGTTCTGAGATCCCAGCTGGCAGACTCTTCTCGAGCAGGGAAACCCTCCCCTTTCTCCATCACGCCCTAGAGAAAGTCAACTTTGAGGGGAGGTGGGATGGGCTGTGTGAGCCTTCTGGTGGTCCCCTAAGGTGAGACCCTGCGCACAGTGGCTCCCTCCTTCCTGCCCAGCGCAGCTACTTGTCAATGGCCTTGCAAGGAAGAGGCTGGAATGTGGCTGACTTGGCATTTCCCAGCCCCACCCGCCCACACAGCTGGCAGGGTCCAGACCCCTCTCCAGATGGGGCTCAGTTGGTCTGCTTGGCTTGGCTAGTGCTTCCAAGCCGTCCCGCCTCACCTTCTTTAAAACTGCTTGGGACAGCAGAGCAAGGCCTGAGATGTTGGCCAAAGCAAGTTTTCTTGGGGCGAATGGGTCTGGCTCTCCAGCTGTGCGTTGCTGCCAAGGCAGGCCTGGCAGGGTGAGGCTGCAGAAGCAAAACTGAAAGCATTGCAGGACAAGGGCAGCACCTGTCCCCTCTCCATTCGGGAGACAACTCAATGGGGCCAGACCAGGGAGGCGCCTGGCTCGAGTGGGTTCCCTCATCCATGGAGGTGGGAGTCAACAGGACAGCCACCCAAACAGCTCAGAGACAGAGCTGCCACCAGTCTTAGGATTTGTTTTTCCAAAATCTGGAATTTGGTATCCTGTGGGTGTGACTTTCCATACCATATCCAAGGAAGCTTGGATAACTCTACACACGCAATGAACCCTTTCAGTAAAGTAGAGCCTCCCCTGCAGGGAGGCCGGTGGCACGGACCACCAACGTGGAGTGATGTAAGGAACCGTCTCGGCCTCTGGTGCAGGGTCCCCAGCCGTCACCTGATGAGCAGATTTGAAATCCAGCAACTCTGATCTCTAGGGGCAGCTGTGTGCACATATGGGAGAGAACGGTTGGAGGTTTGGTGCCAGTGTAAGTCAGCCTGGAGCTAGGAGTGCAAGCTGCCAGTGTTTTCAGAGGATATTTCTGGAAGGCTGCAAGAGCTGGAGGGATCAGTGGGGTATGGCTTTGAGGTCAACGATAAGTTTGGGGGAATCTTAACTGTGATGGAAGGGACTCTAATAAGACTGAGACGTTTCTGGAAACTCTAGGGGAGGCCCTTTTGCCCCACCCAGCCACAACTCCCCTGGGAAATTCTCAGCTTCTCCTTAGCTAACTGAGGCCTCTCTTTGGCTCTTTTGCACATGCATGCCCACTGCCGGTTTGACCAAACCCGGACTCCTGACCCATCTCAGTCTTGACTTGATTTTGTATGATGCATGGTATGGACTTAAAGCTGTTGTAAACCCAGGAACCTGGTTTTCAGAGTTTTAGACTAAATACCTTCAGTAGTTTTCCATTATGTTTTGTTGGAAATATTTGTTGGAAACAGCTTCCAAGCCCGTCCAGCCACTGTCCTTTGTCTCGCCCCCTCTTCTTCCAGAAGACTTATGGTTAAACATTCTTCCAGGGCCATGGCTGCAGTCTCCTTCCCTCTAGATCAAGGGTTCTTCAGCTGAGTCCATGAGCTTGGATGAGGTTTAGGGAGTCCAGTCAGCAGAGTGCTACGTGCATATTCATTTTTCCAGAGAAGACCATAGCTTTGTTTAGGTTCTCAAAAGGGTCCGTGATCCCTCAAAGCTAAGAAATTCTTGTTTTAAATACACTTAGAGTTTGGCCAGGGTAAAGCACTGGGTTCCAAAGTAGGACCCTAGAGCTGTCAGTGTCACACGTAGAGCTGGGCTCTGTGATCAGCAGTGGGGATGGGATGTGGGTTTCTGGAAGTCAGAGGAGTTCAGAAGCAGGGAGCCCTAGGCAAGCTGGAATGAGGAATGAGGAAGAGGGGTGCCCCTCAGGGCCCACAGGACAGGCTGAGGGTGTGACAGGGTCAAGGGACCCAGAGGCACTGCTTGAAGGGGCCTCAAAGGACTTCCTCCTGGGAAGCGAGCATCCTCAGAGCCTCCAGGGCCAGGTCAAGCCAGGGGTCATGGCTACAAGATGCTGGGGGAGTGAGGAGGGCAGGACCAAGCCGACAAGGGTGACAGGGCAGGGAGAGAGAGTCAGAAGAAAAGGAAAGAAGGGGGAGCAGGAGCCCAAGGATTATCACTCCGTGTGGGAGGAAACTCCCAGAGGTTGTAAAGTGGGGCAAAGAGCTGCTTCTTGCGTGGACCGGCCCAAAGGAAGGTGGGGGAGCTCCCTCGGTGCAGTCCTTGAGAAGCAGACAGGCGGGAGCCCCAGCAGCATGTGTTGGAGGCAGCGGGCCTCTCCTGGCAGGGCGGCTGGGCGGGATGACCTCATCCCTTCCCGGCTCAGCGACTGAGGCTTTATTATTCCAGCCTCTAGGTAGACATGACGCTATGTGCTATGCGGAGCCTAAAGGTTAAAGAAAGAGCTGCCTTTGCCGCCACAGGGCTCCCATGATCCCTGGCTGGAGGGGCCCACAGAGAGCGCTCCGTGGGAATGCAGGAGTGCCTCCCTTAGGGTTCGTCCTGGCTCTCCTCCGCAGCCCGGGTGCCTCCCTCACATTTCGGGGAACACAGGCAGGCAGGGTGCTCAAGATGGAGCTAGCCACCCTCCTTCCTGTGCCTTGAACATCTTGAGAGAGAATTTTCCGCTGCTCACCTGGTCTGCCCTGCAGGCTTGAGAGTGAATATGGTGGGTAAAGTAAAGGAAGTTTTAAAACGCCAAAATACCACGTGCCAACAGAAACAAAAATCTGAGTTCCACAACGAGTAACTCCATGTCTGTTTTGAAGACCTTCTGAGCCATGACAGACCAGGTAGATCCCCAAAGAGCCAGGGGAGGATAGTGCCTTGCACCTTGCCAGGTACTCCCTGCATTAAACCCATGGGGCTGACATTCCTCTGGCAGATGCGATAATTGTGCTGTCTGGGAATCAGCCCAGGATGCCCAGGGGTGCCGGCCTGGGACTGCAATCCAGTTAATTAGCAACGGGCATTTAGCAGGAATGCCTGGCTTTTTGTGGTAATGAAACTTTTTTTCCCCTAAATGTTGAGGTCACCTGGGGGTGGGAAAGGGAAAGAGTTTGCTGGCTTGTCTGTAAGGGTGGGGTCAGAGATGGTCTCCTCCCTTCTGGAAAACTCAGGAAACCCCAGGGAAGAACCCCAAGGTATTGGCAAGTGCCTAGGATATTTTTCTTGCCAGATACGGTTTCAGAATGTGCTGGCAGCCCAGAGCCCCTGGTCTGGGATCCCTGTGTGACATTGACCCCCGCCGCCTCCATTTCTGATCCACGGCAGAGCTGTAGTTCCGCTCAGGGCTCTGCAGACAACTTGAAGGTATTGGCCTCCCAACCTGATCCTTCCTCCCTGCTACAAAGGGAAAGGTGCCCAGGATTTTGAACACAAGGGCCTGAGCCATATTTACTCAGTGCCAAGCCCTGGGAGCAGAAGCTACAGTCATCCCCTCTGGAACAGGCTTGTCATTGGCTCTAAAAGTTTTAAATATTAGCTAGCATCCTGAATGGCATAAGTAAATCAAATGGATGGGTAGGGCGTGTGAACTGTTACACATAAAAACACTGATCTTTCCACTTTATGTGCTGTGTAGACAGGACGGTGTTAGATGTGTGGTCATTACTGTGCACCTTGACCTCAGGAAGCCTTCTTGGTTCCTATAGTCTAGTACTCCTAAGCAAAATCTCCAGGGGTTCTAGTATACCTTTGGTTTCCCAGGTCCATCCCAGACCTCCAGTCTTAAAACCTCTGCGTGGAGAGACACACCCCTAGCAGGTCTGGGACTTGCCATGTTCAGAACCTCTGTCTGTGTCCATCACAACTGCCTTCTCTCCAGTTCCTACCGTACTTGGTGCCTGACAGGATCGGGCCCTGGGAGCTTTACACCGAGTCGTCACTGCCTGGTGTCAGCATATTGGGTTCTGTCCCAACAAGATGCTGAGGAGTTTGAGGCCAGGGTCGTTTGTCCCAGAACCTGGCCTGGTGTTGGGTATGTGCACGTGCTCAATCATAGTCCCGATTACTGAGTGTTCATGTTCCTATGGGAACAGCAGCTTGTCCTGCAGAGAACCCCAGGCCAGGAGGACATCTTGGATGCCAAATGCATTTTACTTGGGTGAATTAAATCTAACCAGTGTATCCGGAGCCCCCATCTTGTACAGGAACACTCCTGGCTATGGTAGAGGGTGAGACAGGCTGATGTAATAAGAGGGACGTGCTTGGGTACCCTGGAAAAATAAAGTGTCCAGTCTTGAGAGTCAAGCAGGAGAGGACAGCTCCATCCTGCTGCTGGCTGAGTGGGGCTGGGGGGTCTTTGGCTCGGGGGAGCCATTTCTCCCTGGCCACAGGCAGTGCAGCACAAGGACCCTGGCATCTGACCTTGTGGGAGACACCTGCGGCAGGGCGGGTGGCTCCAGCAGGATGCTGAGCGGGGATCTCGGGGTGGGGCGGGGGTCTGCCTGTGGCCCAGGTTTGCAGAACCGGACCCCAGCCACACCCTGGAGGAGCGAGTGGTGCACTGGTACTTCAGCCGACTGGACAGCAACAGCAGCAACGACATCAACAAGCGCGAGATGAAGCCCTTCAAGCGCTACGTGAAGAAGAAAGCCAAGCCCAAGAAGTGCGCCCGGCGCTTCACTGACTACTGCGACCTGAACAAGGACAAGGTCATCTCGCTGCCCGAGCTGAAGGGCTGCCTGGGTGTTAGCAAAGAAGGTGAGTGCTCGCTCCCAGGCTTCTGGCCTTCCAGAACTTGGCCCATGGGGGCAAAGGGACCGGGGGCTCCCCCCATAGAGGGGGCTCTGGGGAGATGCCTGGGGCAGTGAGGGAGTCCACAGGCAAAATCCTTGTCCTCCCACGGTCTACCAAGGAGATAGATAGGAACGTATTTACAGACATTGTGCTGAGTGCCGGGAGAGTGCGTTCGATTAAGCCAGGCTGCGTAACAAGCAGACCCACGCATGTAATGGTTCAACACAGGAGAAACTTGTTCATCTTGCCCATGCGATAGTTCAGCATGTGATTCTGGGTCATGGGGTGTGTGTGTGTGTGTTTCCAGGAGGACAGATAGGAATGGAGACTGTTCTGTGCACTCGCTCTGAGATCTTGGCCGAGAATGATTCGTCATTTTTATTATGGGCTTCCAGGTCACCGTGGGGGGTCATTTCCATTCCCAGTTGGTCAGAGGGAGTCAAGCACAGAGCAGCGCACGTGCCCGTGGGGGAGTTTTATGGGCCAGTCCTGAAGTGACACATCCCCTCTCCTATCCCCGGGGTTGGAACGGCTACCAGGCCACACCCCACAGTAAGGAAGGCTGGGAGCCCAGGAAGAGGAGGAGAACACGGATTTGGGTGGAAACCTAATCATCTCTGTCATGATAGAACAAGTGTGGAGTATTGTAGGAACACGTGTAGGAGCACTTAAATTAGCTCAGGGGCGGACAGCCTTGGAAAACCTGGTGCAGGAAGTGATGTCCAAACCAGCCATGGCCCTGGGGCCCCATCTAGTCCGTGGCCTATTTTTATATGGCCTGCGAGCTAAGGGTGGTTTTTATATTTTTAAAGGGATGTAATTTTCAACAAAGTAGAACAAATGACAGCCTCCACTTGGCCCACAAAGCCTAAAATATCTACTACCTAGTCCTTGACAGATAAGTTTGCTGAGCCCTGGTCTAGACCGATACCCGAGCCACGGGTACAAGATGGCCGAGCCAGCGCATCAGTGGGGGGCAGGGGTTCTCAGCTATGGCAATTGAAGGGTGCAGGCGTGGAGGCAAGGACTGGTTGTAGAGGAAGATGTTAGTGGGGCTGAAATGAGTATTTGAACGTGGCAGCAGCCAAGGGCTGAAAGGAGGCAAGCGGGGAGTCTCAACTTCATAACGCGGAGAGCTGTCACAGGGGCTCGGGCAGAGAAATGACTGGATGGGTTTTGCTTTAAAAAATTATTCAGGGGGCACCTGGGTGGCTCAGTGGGTTAAAGCCTCTGCCTTCGGCTCAGATCATGATCTCAGGGTCCTAGGATCAAGCCCCGAATCGGGCTCTCTGCTCTGCAGGGAGCCCGCTTCCTCTTCCTCTCTCTTTCTGCCTACATCTCTGCCTACTTGTGATTTCTGCTGTCAAGTAAATAAATAAAATATTAAAAAAAATAAAAAGAAAATAAAAAATCATTCAGGCTGCAGTGCAGGAAATGGGTTTGCAGATGAGCAAGGCACCCACCGGAGGCTGTGGCGGGAGATGACAGAGGCACAGCAGGGGTGAAGCGAGTGGATTCGAGATAGCTCGAGCTGTGGTTCTGGTGACCAAGTGGATAGAGGGATGGAGGTGGGCTCGGGCAATTGGAGGGGGGTGTCTGTTCACGGAGTTGGGTGACTTGGAAGGAGGAGCAGAGCACGTGGGGCAGTGGGGAGATAACCAGTATGGTCTGGACATGTCAAGTTGGATGCACCTGAAGGATGGGTGGTTCTCTAGTGCAGGTGAGGGGTCTGGGCGGGTCATACCAATTTATTTGAAGTGGAAGCTTTGATAAAGCTGAGCTTGCCCAGGGAGAAAACATAAGGGCTTTCCCTGGCACTAATCCTCAGTTGACATTGAACCCAATGGGTAGCCCAGGAAGTGGATGAATGACCACTAGGGACCCTGTCTTGGGACCCCCCACTCCACAGCTGGTTCTGGCCCTGCCTCTGGGGCCTATGACCCTGGAGGAATGAGCTCGTTGCTCCGGCCCCTCCTGTGTGATCGAGGAGGCTCTGTGTGTTCCCCCAGGACGCAGGGCAATGCCATGCCTCAAACCCTGCCTCAGCTACAGACTCGCTCCTTCACCGTATACGAACCACACAACTGTTCTGGCTTTGAGTTTCTTCATCTGTACAATGGGCATAACCAGGGTATTTACCCCATAGGATTATTGTGCTGATTCAGTGGGACAGTGAGTGGAAGCATTTATCCAGCCCCTGGGACAGTGAAGGAACGGGATACAAGTTCAACATTCCTGTTCTTACCATTATTGCCTGGGGAAGCCGCATCCCCACCCTGTAGCGCGGTCTTCCCAGTGTCCCCGCTAGCACCAGGCGTGGCATCCTTCCGTTCCTATCTGCCCAATGACCTCATGGGTGAGGGGGCCACCTGCTCTAGCAAAGCTTGGAGTCTGCGCTCATCTCCCAGAGCACGGGCAGGGGTCAGTACTGGAGGATCCCACCCAGTGTTAGTGTGGAGCCCAGCCCCAGGAGCATGGAGGGACCGAGGGGGTACGGACTCACAGGAGTCTGTAATGACTCTGCCCTCAGTACCCTCTAGTCTACGCACCACACAGAAGCCAAGGAGAGGCCGAGGGAGGGGACCTCTTGTCTGCAGAGCAGAGCGGGGCTTCCGGGCCTTTCTCGGAAGCCTTGCCAGATGCCAGGGTCTGCCAACGCTGGCTGCTGCCTAGGACCTGAGGGGAGCACCCAGGAGAACTGTCCCCTGGGATGTGATACTTAGGGAGCCCTGCTCCTCCTCACCCAGACTCGGCCGAGGCTTTCGTGTGAGGTTGCCCAGGGAGGCCCCCAGAGTGCTTTCTCCTGCCAGAGAAAGGGCCATTAATGGGAGGCATAGGGGAGGCCGGGGCTGGGGCTGTGGATGAAAAACAGAAACTCTGGAGTCGGACAGACCTGGCTTTTAAATCCCGGCTCTGCCACTCGCTAGCCCTATAATTTCTGGCAAGTCATCTAAACTCTCTGGCCTCCTTGTCTGTAGAATGGAGGTGATAGCATCTACCTCATAGATTTGGTGTGAAGATTTAACAAGATGGTGCCTGTGAGGCACTTAGCCCAGTAACCCAGTCTGTGGTGAACGCACAGAAGAAACCGGTAGTAGTAGAGGAGCGCGCCACGGGCCGAAGGCAGCTTCCCTGGGGCCCTCTGCTCTGGGGAGTGGCAGAAAATCCGCTTGAGTAGAAGGTTTTGTGGGGCCTGAGCCCAGCATTGGCCATCTGGTGACACGCGGTGCCCTCTGGTGGGCTGAGAGGGGCTTGCAGGCCCGGTGGGGGGCTCCAGGGGGCTGGGGGAGCACAGGCAGTTTAGGAACGGAGTGTCGCTTTGGGTCTCAGAGACCACATTTTCTGGAAATGCCTCGTGAACACTGGTAGTTTTACTCAGCAGACTGTGCACTGGGGGCCGAGCTGTCGGCACGGCATGAGGGGTCAAACGTTCTGAGGGCCGGGCCTTCTTTCTTGGCTTGTCCTCCCCAGCGAATAAACCGTCTTCGTCAGGGTGATGGGCACCATCACATGAGGCAGGCAGACTGGAGACTAGTTCCTGCATTTGTGAAACATCCCAGCCCTCCTTTGGCATTGCCCAAGGATGCCCCGGGTTCCGGCCTTTCCTCCCCCACACCCCCGTGCCCCTAAGAGCGTGGTGCTGGGAGGGCAGAGCCAGGCCTGAGTTCACTTCACACATAAAAGCTACGCCATCTCCCCTCAGTGCCCCCATCATAACATGGGGATGATTGGATCATTTTGTAACTATCATATAAAGTTGCCCCGCAGGGTAAATGACTAGGTAAAGGATTCGTGCCTTAAGCCTCTCCAAGCGAGGGCTGGGTCCTCCCCAGCGGGTGTTTCCTTTCCCCAAGTCTCTGCTTGGCCCCGTGGCTCAACTAAGACACCTCCCCCTACCTCTCTCTTTCTGTGAATCTTCTGTGAAGATTTCTGTGAATCTTCCTGCTGTCAACTGACAGAAGCTGCCACTGTACAGAGCAGATGAATGATGGGATTCTGAGTCAGGTGGGATTCTGTCACTGCCCACCTGCTGGTCCCCCAGCCCATCACTCTCTTCCCAGGCTCATTTCCTCATCTGTAAAATCGGACATCTCAGTTTCTGCCCCCGGCCCACCCTCCAACTGGGGTTCTGTTGCTCTCAGGTCTTAGGAATGTTAGCGTAACAGGGAGAGGGGAGCGTTGAGCTGTGGGTCCGCATGGCCCATGGGTGGGTGTGGGTTCCCGCAGTACCTCACGCTCTTCAAAGCCCTTTCTCCACTTTATGAATTTAGTCCGTCCTCAAGGAAGCCCTGCGGCACAGCTGTGGCCCCAATTCCCATTCTGTAGACCGGCCCAGTGGGGTTATGGTACGTGCGCAATGTCACGCAGCCTCCTGGGGTCACGCGGAGCTGGCCCAGCTCCCACTCCTCCTCAAGGAGCCCTGGGCCCTACAGGAGCCCTCAAGACCCATCAGCACCCTATGGGGCAGAGTGGGTGTTAGCAGAGTGAGGCTTGGGCCTTGGTTAACTCATGCAATTGCTCCAAGCCTCAGTTTCCAGATTTGCTGGGTGAAGGGGCGGGACCAGATGGTCACTAAGATTCCCTCCATCCCTGATGTTCTGTGACATGGAGAACCGGGACCCAGGAAGGTTATGCAAATGTCCATTGGCATCAAAGCCCTTCTTAGCTAATAGCTGGGGGATTTCAGAGAGGCGCTCCCGTGAGGGCCTGGCCTTATGGAAAAGGGACTTTGTTTAAAGGTGCTGGTCAGTGGTGGCTTCACCCAGGCAGAAGAGGGACAACACCCACAGAACACGAAGCACGGCCACACAATCTCTCTCTCCTAAGTCCATTCTTCATTCCAGGGGCTGGAGCAGACAGCCACCCAGGCACAGAGGAAGCCCCGCCCCACCAGTTCTCTGGGTCAAGGTCCCCTGAGTGTCATATGTTCCTGTTTGTTGCAGGTGGTAATCTCAGCAGCGTCCCCCAGGGAAAATGAGCCGGTCCAAACCCATTCAGTAAGTTGCCTTCTTTCTGGGGTCCCCTCCGTGGGCCCCCTAAATGCAGCACTGGTAGTCTGGCCCGAGTGGAGGAGCTGGCCAAGTTATCTAGGCTCCCATTTTCCATTTTTGTTTGCTGGGGACACAGGGAAAGATTGGTTCGTTCTACAAGGATCCGCCATCCCTGAGTATAAAGCCACACCTGCCCTCTCCCAGGTTGAACAGCTAGTGTCTGGGAGTCAGATGGCCCATGGGGGCTGCATTCCCCCAGCCGTGCTTCCTGGGCAAGGCCCCATTCTCTGGAATGCCAGACTTGCTTCAGGGGTCACAGTGGTGCTCCATGGGGGCAAAGGTTGGGTTGGTAAAACGCGGGCTTACCTGTAAGTCTAGGCTCCCTGCGTCCTGCCCAGCCTGTCTCTAACAGGCTGCTCTTGTGAGGAAATGAATGTGTGTGGTTAGCCCGCCTCTGACCTCTTGCTTCTGTTTCCCTTTCCCAGTAGGACGCCTCATCTAAGGAGCAGAAAACCAAAGGGCAGGTGGAGAGACCAGGGAGGCAGGACGGACCACCCTACACCAAAACTTCCCCAGCTCCCCTGGCCCGCCGCATCCCGTGTGACATAAGTGGTGCCCACCGTGTTTGCACTTTCAATAACTCTGATTTGCGTGTTTTCTTTTGGGTTTCATTTTTAAACACCAGTATCTAATACCAGTGGGAAAAGGAAAGGGAAAAAGACTGTTTATTCTCTCTCTTATTGTAAGTTTTTGGATTTGCTACTGACAACTTTGAGGGGTTTTGTTGTGGGGAGGGTGGGCGGGTGGGTGTTTGTTGTTGGGACTGAGAAGAAAGAGATTTATATACTGTACATAAATATATATGTAAATTGTATAGTTCTTTTGTACAGGCGTTGGCATTGCTGTTTGTTCATTCCCCTCCCTCTTCCTGCCCTCCTTGTGCGGGCTGTGGACACATGGCCCCGATTTCTAGACCCCAGGACTATATCCCCAGCCCACCTGGATTCCATTTGGAGGCCAACCCCTGTGTGCATAAAGACGGGAGCCCTACGATGATATTGTAGACTCTGTTGGTTCTTTTCTCGGGGGAGGAGGGTCCTGCCCTTGCTTTAGCTGTCAGATCTGGCAGGTCACTGGGCACTTGGCCTTCTTAAGGGAGGTTGGGTTGGGGGACAGATGGAGATGCCCCCTGGAGGGAGGGCATTAGCCAGCCCAGGCACCCGTTCTCACATCCCCACATGGTCCTGCTCTCCAGACCCTCAGGAGGCCCAGAACAGAATCCATCCGTGGGTATGCCAGGATCCTCGTGACCCACTGAGCAAATGATCCCCAGATGATTTGCATTAGGTCCTTTGAAACATTTTTGCCCGTGTTAATGTCTACTCTGTAAAGCACGAGAAGGGAGGCAAAGAAGAAAAAGAGACAGTGGGGCCTTCTATTTGGTAGATGTTTGATGTTTAAGCCATGGAGGAAAGAGGACAGAGGTCATCACTGATGAGTGCGCTGCCAGCCCCCTGCAAATGCACAAGCAAGGTTTCCCAAGACTGGCCCTCTCAGCAGTGGGGTCAGACGGGGTCTTCATCTCCACTCTGTATCTCCCAGGCCATTCTGTCCTCAATGGTGATGACAAGCCTAAGGGAGGAGCTCAACTGGTCATCTTGTTGTTGACTCAGTGGTTTATTTGTTTTTTAACCCAATACTGAGATTTTTTCCTTCTCCCTCAAATGCTCCTAAGGGCTTCTAGGCTCAAGGCCAATTCCAGAGCAAAACTGATCCTGGGCCTTCAACTTCTGTCCCCCTTGGAAGTGTAGGGCTGATAACCCAGCTAGGGGGATATCCAGGCCTCACCTTCCACAGACATGTTTCTGGGATTCCACGGCAGCCTGACCAGCCTTCCTCTGCCCGGTGGCCGTGCCCATTCAGACAGCCATTAGACAGCAACAAGTGACACTGAGTGTCTCTTCCCATGAGCAGCCGTGGCAGCATCGAAGGAGGACAGGTGGCCCAGGACCAGTGCCCCTAGCAGATTGGTCCTGGAACTCTGGCCTCATCTTGTATCCCACCCAGCATTCCCATAAGTGCACCCACCTCAGCAGACAATGTATCCATTTCCGGTCTGGAAGGCATTGGCACCAGAAGCACGGGCCCACTCAAGGCCCTCCTCAGGGAGTGCCCAGGGTGGAGTTGGGGGTCAGCACAGCCTCCTCAGGACATGCTCTGGTGGGGGCCTCATGCTAGAGAAGGTTCTTGAGCAAGTCCGAGAGGTTGTCTCAGGGGTGGCTGGAGGCCCCATCCCAACGTGGTAAGGAGGAAAGGGAACGCCTCCCCCAACCCTCGCCCCCAGCATTGGCCTGGACAGATGACACAGTGCGCTAGAGCAGGATGGACCTTCCAGAGGCCCCAGCCCCTTTCTCGGGGCCTGGAGGAAGAATGAAAACACAGAGAGGGCGCCCCCCTGTGGAAATTCAGAACTCCTCCTCCCCAACCCTGGATCTTCTCTCTCACACGTGTGGGCTGTGTTGTGTGGCTTGCCTTTGTGAGGACAGAGGGAGGTATTTGTAGCTTGTTTTATAAAAAATAAAAATGAGTAAACCTTGGTAGCTCTTGCCTCTTTCTTTGGGCGGCTTCCCCTCATGGAAGGGTTTCTTTTTCTTAAAAGATTGGTGGCTTTCCCTGGTGTGCTCTGATTCTAAGAAGTGTGAGTTGTCAGATGAGAAGGGAAGTCTGAAGTGGCTGAGAGGTGTCGGCCTGCTTTGCTATGAGGACATTGATCCCTTTGGCCTTCATCTCCCATGTTTGTACATCTTTGTACAGCTGCCCACCCTCCCCAAAACCATCACCGGAAGGTCGGCAGTGTTGTAGGCCGTGCTGTGGGGGCAGGGGTGGGGGTGGAAGCCCAATCCATGGCTTCAGGCTGGAGGGGTTGGGGACATCAGCCATACTTCCGGTCTCAGGACCCCAGGTAGGAAGCAGCTGTAGACAGGGTGCAGAGGCCCAAAGGGGTTCATTCCATCTCTGGGGAACCTACTCAGGTTGAGTCTGCTTGCCTGGTCCCCATTGCTAGGGGGCTTCGACTGGCAGCCAAGGGGAGGCTCTAGATGTTCTGGCACCTCTTCCTTTCCTCCCCTCCCCACACAAAGGGGCAGGCTTGTCCCTCAAAATGGCTTCTCCACCACCCTCCAAGAACCTTCTCCAGAATTTCCTCTGCCACACTCTGCCCTTCGGTTCTTTGCCAGCAAACAGAAAGAAGGTAATTCCTCTTAAAAACCCTCCCCTACCCTTTTATGCAGCTAAGTGCTCCTGGGAAAGAGGGTCACCCGTGCATGTCATCATGTGGGTTTAGTGCTGACACCAGGCTCACCCCCGGCTCCAGCGCGCTGTTTACGTGCCCTATCCTGTTTATCCCGACAGCCCAGCGAGAAGCGTCTTTCTCTCCATTTCACACTCGGGAGTTCAGTGACTTGCTGGTGGCATCACCCGCAGCTTTCCTGCCCACTCCTGGCTGCCCTCCTTGAGGCGCTAGAACAGCAGCCTCTCCCCTCTCCCCCAATTCTCCCCCCACCCCCTGGGGGCCCACGTGGTTGCATTCAGCTCTGAGTGTGTTTTACTCTGAGGTGTTTAGAGTCTCAGTAAAAGCCCCCTGGTTTGCTGAAGCCTCCCATAGGCTTCAGGGATTTGGGGGAGAGAAAAAGGGGAGTCATCTGCCCATGTGGGACGTCAGTGGGAGACTTAGGGCAGACCAAGCCTCCGGCAGAGACGCCCAACCTGGTATAGGAGAGGACGAGTCTGAGCTCATGCATGAGTGCGGGGCCCACCTGCCGCCCTGTTCAGCCTTTCTCTGCTTTCCGCAAAGACAGGAGGACCATTATCAGTAGCAGTCAAGGAAAAGATAGACCCATCCTGTTTCTTCCTTCGCCAAGACGTTCCTGAGCCACACCTAACCTCTGAGGGGAGGGAAAGAGTGAGGACATTTTTAGTTAGGATGTGAGGAGAGGGGTGTCGCTGGGCCTGTGCTGCCATCTGGAGAGGGACCTATAGGCTGGTATACACCCCTGGTTCTCTAGGGGACTCAGGGAAGAGGGGAAGCGGGCAGTACCCATGCCTTATAGGAAAAAAACCAGAGAGAGCCAGGCTGGTCACCTGGCCGTTTGCTCCCAAGTTCCTGAATGACCCCCAAGGCCACAAGCGTGGTTGCAGACCTTCTCAGCACGCCCATCTTCTGCTCTGTGGCACTGGCCTTCTGTTCCATTGTGCAGGTGGGGACTGGGGAAACCTGACCTTTTCTGTGCAGTGCCATGAACTCCAGCCCTCCTCCCTGCAGCCTGGACCACTCCCCCCCCTTGCGTGACTTCCATGAATCCACACAGAGAACGCTCCCGGCCTTACTTGCATGCCTGCCCTCTGAATGGGGTGCAAAATCCGTGACACAGGTTTCTCCTGTTATTTCTTAGCAAATCTGGGTGAGAGCTCTGGCCAATTCCTTCTACTCTTCCACGTCATCCCCAGCCAGTACCTCACCAGGGCGGCCTCAGTCCTTCCCCCACCTGCACCGCCCCTTTCCCTTAAACAAGGGACACACCAGGAAGGTCCCCTTGCAGGGGGGTCTGGTTGTGGCATACCCCACCGGGCCAACCCTGATCGTCCACACACTTGATGGTGGAGAGGCTGCATACTTACATGTGGTCTCTTCACTGGGTGACGGGCACACTGTTCGCCTACTCACAGGAATCAGGAGAGACCACCATCAACGGCAGTACCAGACACCCACAGCCCCCAAGGCTTCAATCCCAAAGGAGTTCTTCTCATTCCTGCAACCTATCCATAAGACGTCAGCAGGGGGCGCTCCTCCTTCTTGTCTTCACTCAGGGACCCAAGCTAAGGGAGGCTCCATCCTCCACCATGGTGGTGGCAGAAAACGGGGAGGTGGGGGACACGTGGTAAATTGTACTCTGGTTCCTAAAGCTTCCATCTGGAAGTGGCATGTCACTCGGCCCACATGTCATTGACTAAAAGCAAACCACATGGTTCCCACCTAACTCCAAGACAGCTGGTAAGTACCCAGAGTAGAATTAGAAATACTTAGTGAACTCCAGTGACTATCACAACATAAATTATCTCTGTGTTTTCTTCTCCATATGGATTAAAAATTTGCAATTTCTACATTGTCCCATGGCTTCTGGTAGACCACGTTTGTGATGCAGCAAGAATATATCTTCCCTCCCGTGAGCACTCAACGCTCCCTCCCCCACCAACTGGAAGCTGCATCTCTGGTGACTGAGGCTTCCAGGTGCTTGAGAGCTCAGCGAGGGTAGTCAGCCCCCCCCTGTGAGGAACCTCAGGGCCCTGGGGACAAAGGTAAAATGTGTCCTCTGGGCTCACTATTTTTTGCACCTTCTTTCCACAGTGCTCTGGATCCCTTATGACAACTTCCTGGCCACTTCCCTTCTTTACAAGCTCGGTTCTGCCCATTACCAAACCTCAATCTCCAGCTCGATTTAGATCCTGCTCCCCAACCCTCCCTGCTGCCCCAACACCCCCTTGAGCGGGCATGTGACTGCTGGCTGGAGAGCAGGGTCCCAGCAGGCTCTGAGACCACGTCCCCTGGGTTTTCATGGGACTCAGCTCTTCCAAGGGATGGGTAGTGGAGGAGGGAGAGGAAACTGGTAAGAGCTCCTTAGCAGAAAATAGGTCTTCCTCTGTTCCCAGTGGAGGCAGGTGCCCCAGTGCTGGCTCTTGGAGTGGGGCCCATGTCAGGTCCTAGAGTGGGGGCCTCCCCAATGCACAGGGCCTTTCCATGGGACAGTCAGCCCTGGCTTGACCTCTTCCACACCTCCCCACACCGCCCTACCCCATGTCCGCTTCCTTCTCAGGAGGCTGCCTGTGGTTTTGAGGGTTCAGGCCTCGTTTGCCTCTGTGGTGCCCATTCACCCCTGGGGAACTCACATCTCATTTCCCTGGAGGAGGTTGACCCTCAGTGCCTCCTGTCTTGGCTCTGCCTCTCCCCACCTCTCCCTGCCTCACTGGGGAGACGCTGGTCAGCAAGCCTGCTACCTCACAGACTTCTGAAGGCCAAATGAGGTGTCCGGCCAGCAGCTGGCCTAGATCTCCAGGGGCAGTTCTCCAGGAGTTTCCCAGCTTCTCCAGCTGCAAGGAGGAGGAGAGGAAGCAATGCAGGGATTCCCACTCTCCCTCTCTCTTCCCTCACCCTTTGTGGACTGGAACAGGGAAGGGTGGCTGGTCGCAGGGTTGCTTCAAGTGTCATGCTGTCCTCGGGGAGGGCACTGAGCTCCAACTGTGGCTCTTCAGGACATGGGATACTTAGCATCTTTTTTTCTAAGTTACGCGTCCTAATCACGAATTCTGGAAATAGAAATGCGTATCCCCCCTCCCATAAACTACTGTTAATGGTGGGTTTAGTGATAGATGCAAAGGGAAGTTGATCCCAGGGAGAATTCCCCAGTTGCTCCAAGCCCAGGACCAGGGCTCCGAGGTTCCCACCCTCTGAGAACCCTAATGGGCATGTGACCCCAGATGGGTCTGTCCTTGGGGCATCTGCCTCAGGGCAGGGTCGGCCCCCTGGACACCCACTTATCCTCACTCCTCACACGGCCCACTGTGCTGTATAAAAACATGGTCTAAATTCCCACCAGTAAGCCCCAGCAACACTGGCGCAGTGGAAGGAGGAGGATCTCTTCAAAGGGAGTCCTTTCAGAGACGTGACCCAACACCACACGTGGAAACCCCCGTCTTTGCAGTGTTCCCATCCTCCCCACTGCCCGGAGTTAGCAGTTCTTTCCCACAGGCTCCCTCCTCCCTGTTAAAGACGGGAACTCTGCTTTTGGAGATCCCGAGCGATGCTGGGCTGAGCTGAGCTGATTCCAGGATGCTGAGCTGACCTCCCTGAACACAAGTCCCTTCAAAAACCCTTGACTGGGTGTGGAAGGGGCCTGGTGGGGACCAGGACGGTGCACAGCCAGATAGCAGGGCAGGACCACGGGCTGGGGGCTGGAGGGCGGGAAAGCTTGGCGGCCTGATCCTCAGGGTGGTGGGGCACGGGCAGGACATGGTGAGGAGGGCCCCAGGACAGCCCAGCTGAGGTGAGAGAGTGGGGGTCTGTGTGGCCCTAGACGCCTGTGGTGTCGGTTCCCAGGTGTCTCAGGACAAGTCCTGGACTGAGAGATCAGCTTCTGTGGTTTAGCCACTGAGCCACCACCCTTGGCTCTGAGTGGCTCCCTTTGCCCCCACGGACCTAGATTCTTTCTGACCAGACTGTGCCGTGCCGTGCCCAGGGAAGTTGTCCTTGCTTGAAAGGCTCCTGTGTTTCAGAGAAGGGAGAGATGCACGCGGAGAGGGAGGGGTCTAGTCCCGAGGGAAGAGGGGCTAGTCCCGACCAGGAGACGTGGCAAATACACCTTCAGCAAGTACGGCGGGTGTGGGAAGGCCCCTTGGAGGGGCTCCACATGGTGAGGACCATTAGCAGGAAAGAAAGAAGAAAATCAAGTGCAGAGATGTGAGTGCGGAGGGGGAGGTCGGATGCAGACCGAGGAAGAGGTAGAGGTACGCAGGGGAGGGAGGAGAAAGGCAGGAAGTGATGAGAAGCATGTTGGAGAGAGGCTGATGGGCTCGCCCCAGGGGAAAAGCATGGGGGGGCGGGGGGGGGGGAGGAAGAGGCGTGGGAGGAAGGGGGCACCTCAAACTGGAAAAACAAACTAGAGCTAGGCTAACGGGCTTCTGCACTAGGCTGTTGGTGGTTGAGGTTTTCACAGTTGTGACTAGAAGGTTTTGCAGGGTGGCGTGTGGGCTCTTTTCCGCCTGGAATAGATGTTCAGGAGACTTGTGATTGCACTCAGCATCTGCTACTGAGATTGTCCCTGTCTCAGACCCCAGCCTGAGTGTCTGCGGAGTCCGGGCTCCTGGATGCTTCCCCTTGGGTGCCCACCAGCCCGACAACTCAGCATGCCTAGAACTGGACCCATCAGCCCCACCCACCTCTCCCTGTCCCTCCTGGCAGTCACATTTCCTGTGAGTCCCCCTTCTAATTCTCTGTGCCCTCCTTTCCACCCGCATGGCCGCCATTCCATCTGCCTCCTGCTAGTCCACAGCTTGAACGGCGCTGGTCTCCACTCCCCACCTCCACCACCCACCACGTGGATGGCTAGGACAGACTTAAGGAAAAGGCAAACAGGATCATGGTACTCTTGTCCTTAAAGTCCCACCGTGGGACAGCACGGAATCATGTCCCCCAACATTCATGTATTGAAGCCCTAAGTTCCACTCTGACTGTATTTGGAGATGGTCCCTTAAATGAGGTAATTAAGGGTAAATGAGGTCATAAAGGTGGGGCCCTGATCCAATAGGACTGATGTCCTTAGAAGAAAAAGAGGAGATGGTGTGCCTGGGTGGCTCAGTGGGCTGTGTCTGCCTTTGGCTCAGGTCATGATCTCAGGATCCCGGGATCTAGCCCTGTGTTGGGCTCCCTGCTCAGTGGGGAGTCTGTCTCTCCTTCTCCTGCTCCCCCTGCTTGTGTTCTCTCTTTTTCTCTGTAAATAAATAAAATCTTAAAAGAAGAAGAAGAGGAGGAGGAGACACCAGAGAATGTGTCTGAGCAGAGAAAAGGCCACTTAGACCCAATGAAGAAGTGGCCATTTGCAAACCAGGAAGAGAGGCCAAACCAGAAACCAACCCTGATGGCACCTTGACCGTGAACGTCTAGCTTATAGAACTGGGAGAAAATAAACTTCTGTTGTTTAACCCACTTGCCTGTGGTATTTTTTTAATTGTGGCAGATTAGAGCAGAGTAACACAGTAGCTTCTGGGGTAAATCCAGTTGCCTCCATTAAGTCCGAGAAACTCAGCTTCTTGGTCTAGCCATGATCTTCAGTCCCTCCTCCCACGCACACTTTCCTGCAAAAACAGACAATTCCATTGTTGTGCTATTGCCATGCTGCCCTGGTGTGCATCTGGTTAACCCTGCTTGCTGCCCTGGTGGGCATCTCGTTAACCCTGCTATCTCCACATCCCACAAACTCCACAAGTCGTAGGTGGCCATGCTCTGTCCCACCTGCTACTTAAGGCCTTCAAATTTATGTCTTCTCCTGGAACAGCAGCAATGTTAGTAACAACATAAATAATCACAGAATAATGCATAAATTACAGCAGTTATGTATTTTAACCGCCGCCCCCCCCCCCGCTAAACTCTAAAGTAGAGAACAGTATCTTAAGTGTGTAACTGAGTGAAAAATACAACATTTGAGCTCCTTGGGTGACATAGTCAAGGTCAATCTGCTAGTCAAATGAGAGCAGGACTTGAACCCAGTTCTTCACAAATGAACCACTCCCTGCTCTCAATTGCTTCTCCCTATAGCATTGCTAAACTACCTGAAATGGGTGCCCTCATCCATCTTTATTGATGCCTCACCCTTCGAAACTTGGTTCACCCCATCTGATTCTCAATGCTTCCTCCTGAATGCTCCCCAACCCCCCATTCTTACCTCAGCCACCTCCCTGAGCTTTCAGAGGGGAGTTGGTTAAAACTGGAGTCTCTATTTTAAGGTCTTTTCTTAATTTATCATGGCGGGGGAGGGGGGATTAGCGAAAATCTCTGACTTGGTGAAAAGATTTTCTTTCTGTTCGATTTTTTTTTTTTTTCAAAAAAAGAACTAAGATTCAAACAAAAATATCCCCACAATAACAATAATTATTCTTCTTGTTCATGTTGGAAACTCTACCCAAGCATTGCTTCTGTATGGAAAAAATCCCCACCTTCTTTGTTCATTTCGCTCTGCTTCAGAATTGAATGCCGCTGCTTCCTACATCCCTCCAAGCACATATCCCTGCTGGGTGTAATCATTCATGTCTGCTCCTTCTGCAAGACGGGAACTACCACCTTAAGGCTTAGAATAGCTTGCAAACCTGAGTGAGGGCAGTTACAGTAAAGCATTTAAAGGGTGTATGAGAGGGGCGCCTGGGTAGCTCACTCATTTAGGGTCTGTCTTCGAGTCCTGGTCCTGGGGTCCTGTCGGGTCATGGTCCTGGGGTGCTGGGATCGAGCCCTGCATTGGGGCTCTCTGCTCAGCAGGAGGCCTGTTTCTCCCTCTCCCACTCCCCCTGCTTGGGTTCCCTCTCTCCCTGTGTACCTCTCTGTCAAATAAATAAATAAATGAAATCTTGAAAAAAAATAAATAAAGGGTGTATGAGAGATACTGAGATGTTTCCATGGGAAGAATTATGCAATCAGCACATTTGAAGGTAGAATTGGAGACACAAATAGAAAGACACTGAGGCTGTGTTTACAGAGCTGTATTGCTATCTGCATATTTGAGCATGTAATGAGATGTATATGATGAAAGAATCGGGAAGGGAAACAGTAGAGCATAACAGTTTGCAACATTGGACTTCACCTTTGAACAGGTGTCACATTCACTTGGAGGGCTTGTTAACCACGGTTTGCTGGGACCTATCCCCAGTGGTCGGGAGTCAGGGTGGAGCCTGAGAATTTAAATTTATAATAAATTCCTAGGTAATGCTGTTGGTGCTGGAACTATCCTTTGAGAATCATTGGTTTAGAGTTTGGTTTCCAGTATCATCTGATTCCAGTATATGTTCTGATGCTGCTAAAAAGTACTTGGGTGACTCTGGGCAAATCGCTTCTCTGCTCTCAGTTCCTTCATCTGTAAAATGGGCTAATAATCCGTTCTCACAGGGTGGCCCTGGTGGTTCAGTGAGCTCATGAGGGTAAAGTACAGGGCACAGTGCCTGGTACAAACACTTCTGCATGGAAAAATATTCTTTTCTTACACATTCTCCTCCTCCCCCTCTTCCTCTGCACCATCAGTGAACTTTGATGTTAGGAGGAGCCTGGAAAATCACCTGCTCTAATGTTTATGCATGAAAAATGTAAGACCACGTATGTGAAGGGGCCTTCTCCAGAGCAGACAGCTTATGGAAGAGCCGGAATTAGAATCCACTTTTTTGTGGCCCTTAATTTAGTATTCTTATAGCACTTAATATGGTAATCTAAAGAGGGGTATGATGTACATTAATGGGGAAGTCCATTATCCATGTAAAAAGGAGTGTGTCTACTGCGATGTTGAGTACTACATAATGTCCGTATCTAAAATGTAAGATGTTTAGGGAGGGGGTTAATGAGATATATTTGCTGAGGCAGGGGAATAAGGCAGAAGTACCATGAGGAGATGTGTATTCTGTTGCAAAAAGGTGTGGTGAGGGGCTGTATTGTAGGGAGTTAACTCCTTGAGGAGAAGCTAAGAGTGAAGGGACGACTTAATGTCAGTAGCAAAGCCACGTGGAATATCAGGGCAAGGAGGGGCAGTGGAGAGAGCTTCAAGTATGGGAGTCCCCAGCTGGCTTTGCTAGGAACTGGCTGTGTGTCCTTGAGCAGTTAGCATCACCTCCCTGGGCTTCATCAGTGTCTTCACCTGTGAATGCTTACTATCTGTCAGGTACTTTGCTAGGTTCGTTCTCTCATAAAATCATTGCAACAGCTCTATATGGCATGCCAGAAATTGCCTGCCTGACTCTCTAGTGGTACTCTTTCCCCTTCTCCACCCACTGTCTGCTCTACCATGGGAGGCAGCTTGTATGAACTGCATCTTTGGAATTCCTCTCTCCTCTGGATAACCAGGAGTCCAGCAGGAAACAGGGATGGGGAGTTGGGAAGGAAGGAGGACAAGACACTTACTCTCCTGGTTCTTCCCGTGAGGTTGACTTGGGCTGGTTGTGTTTTTCCACTTAAACTGCTCCCCTCAAGGAGGCTTATCTACATGACTCTCCTTCTCACTCCAAAAACCTCTTCTCTCCTGAAACATGTGCCAACAGGTGGTTACAGCTCCAGTCTCTGCTGGTCCTGGATTTCCAACACTGTCCACACCTTTGGACTATCGCAATTTCAATGTTCCATTTGCTTCTATGGGGATTCTAGCTGATACAGAATGGATGGTGGAAGTGGACCCAGGAGACAAACTCATACAGTGGGACTCTGGGTTTGGGTTGGTCATGTGCTCAGGGATAGCTTCCTCGATGAGGGCAAAGGGGACAATGATAGCTTATGGTGGATGGTAGCATCATATTAATCCAAATTATCACTGAAGTTAGCATGATAAAAGGTGGAGGGAAAGGTATTGGGAGAGCAAGTGGTTCTAGAACCTAGGCACCAGGACTATAACAATGATTATAAAAACTGTTGATTCACCTGAGTCTCCTATGACCTTAGACATAATACATAGGAGAAAAAGACAAATGAAAAGCTATGAATATGCACATGGACAAGTGGATGTTCCCCCAGGAAACTCTAAAGCAGTCCCTCCTCTCCTGTAGGCACTGGGAGGACAGGAATATGGACCAAGCCCAAGTCTCTCTGTTAAGTAAATGCTCAATATTATTAGTTCTCTTGAGGACACAGGTGGGGAAGAAACCAAGTGACATGTGACTTAAATTACCCATGGACAACTGGTGCCTTACCCCAAAAAAACACAAAATCAAGGCTTATAAGGCAGCATTCCATTATAAAACGGAAGGTACAGATATTGAGTCCAAAGCCATTCAGGTCAAGAGGGTGCCAGTAAGCTGCAAAAACAGGTGACTTACACTCCTGTATCTGCAGCTTTGTAGCCTATCCATCAACCACACTATGGTTTCACAGAGAATTCCCTGAAATCAGTTTATGAATAAGGACAAAGCACAAACCCAGTTCAGGATTGGATCTGCACAGCACGACAGCACCAGCCAGAAGTGGACAGCACCATGCTGCAGCCCCACTTGGATGGTCCTCAAAGACTGGTGAATGGAAATCCTCCCAGGGGACAGAACATCAGGCAGTGTATGTGATTGTCCACTTTGGCCTGAACTATGGATCTACACTGACTCATGCAGTGGATAATGGGTGTCTGGATCACTGAAGCGTTGGAAGATACTAGTGTTCTACATGAATGCCATCCTAAAACCAATCATGGCTGTGGAGGCTCTCAGTAATCAAAAGGACAAGTTGACTCATCCTGTGGATCTTAGCTGGCCTTTTCCCTAGTCACTCTGATGCTTGCTCTGTGGACCATGTATAAAATGGTCGTGGCAACAGAGATAGAGACTATGGTTGAGCTCAAGTACATGGGCCCCATCAACAAGGTTCATCTGACTCATGCATGGATGAATGGCCAACGTGCTAATAGTAACTGATAAGCCCTTCATACAATACTATATACCACAATGATCAGATAGTTATTTGGTATGAGGTTGATTACATTGTATCATTCCCATCATGGAGGAGGTAGCAGTTCGTCTTCACGGGAAGGGACACAAATTCTGGGTGTGGATTTACCCATAGAATTTCTGCTAACATCTCCATTCATGGACTTCAGCATGCCTTATCCATTGCCATGATATCTTTCACAATATTGCCTCTGATCACAGGCATTAGTTTTAGCACATTTCCCATTATGCAAAGGTAGCTGGCTTTACATAATACTGGAATGACCTGATGTAGACTCAAATACAGCACCTGCTAGGAGATAATAATGTCTTAAGTTGGGATGCTATCTTACTGAGTGCACTTAAGCTTTAAACTGGAGATCAACGGATAGTGCTGACTGCCCCTAAACCAGATACATAGGCCTGGAGACCAAGAGGTAGAGATGGGGGAGGGAGGTTATCCTTCTCATTATCATGCCTAATAAATCCCTTGAAGAGTTTTGCTTTGTGTCCCTACAACCTTGGGCTCAGTAGGTTGGAAGGCCCTAATGCCCAAGGGAGAAGTGCTTCCACCAGAAAACACAGTTATGTCTCTGATGGATTGGAAGCTGAGCCTGCCCCATACTCATTTAGGGCACTTTATGCCAATAAACCAATAAGCAGAGAAGATCACTGCAGTGGTGGGGCGATTGTCCCAATTACTTGGGGGAAATTGGTTTGTTGCTATACAACGAGATAAAGAAGAACTATGTTTGGACTCTGGGGATTCATGGGGAGTGCTTCTTCATAGTCCCTTGCCTGAAAGAACTGGTCATTAAAAACTAGAGCAATGCATCAAGAATTCAAATTTTATGGGAATGAAGTTTTGAGTTATCCCACCAAGCAAAGAACCTCACCCAGATGAGATTCCGGCTGAGAGTCTACCATCAAAAGGGTAGAAATGGTAGCACCAATATGTGAAAAGCCAAAATGCAAGTACCTGAAGCCTTGACCCCATAGCAGGTGTCACCGCACAGATGGTTCCAGGGGCCAGGTGAGTCATGTGAATGAGAGAGGTGAACTGGGTAGGGGCTCTAGTGAACTGAGAACATAAACCCTCTCTATACGGGGTAGCCAGTTATCAGCTCCATTGGATTGTTGCCACATGAGAATGCCCATAGAGTATGGCCAAAGAAACCCAAGTCCACATTTTTACACAATATATTTTTGTTTCAAAACATTAACAATTATTCCACTTAAAAAAAACCCTTCATTGATCAAACACATCAAGCTTCATGGCCACCAGGTTTTAACTGCTGCCCTACAGTCATGGAAAGAGAAACTGATTGAACGAGGATCCAAGCCAGAGGCATTTACCATAGCAGAAGAGTGAATGGTTACCACACAAGGTAGAAGAAACCCCATTCATGTAATCCATGGTTCTAATAAGAGGGATGGCATAGAAATGGAGTGACAACCAGCTATGCTGATGTGGTCAGAAGAATGTGAGACACAGCAAAAGGACTAAGACTGGACATCAGAGTTTAAGCACTTTGAGGCACCAGAAGAGTTTCCCTTGGGTGACCTCCTTTCTAGATATTTAAGAAAGAATGATGAATTCCTTTGAGTATGAGTCAAGGCTAATCTCTTTTCTTATAAAGTTTGATAGCCTGTTCTCTTCTGCAAGTGTCATAAATGTCACAGGATTTACCTACTAGGGCAGTTTTCCAGGAATCTTTTTTGGATACTCTTTCCCAAGAAGATGTCTTTTGAATCACCCCCTTCCTGGGGCCAGGTAATTCTCCATTATGAATGGTAGTTTGACACCTCAATCCAGCTCACTTTACCATTGTGTAATTTTCTACCCTTTGGAAATTTCTACCAGTTTGGCTCTTACTGGAACATCCGTCCATTCAGCTGCCTCTTGAGGAAGCTCCTTGCTCAGCAAGGATGGAGACAGAGGAGAAGGGAACTGAAGGAGAATGAGAGGGCCAGTTGCTGGCTGGTTTCTTCTGCCTTCCCTCCTGGCCCCTGGCTGCTTTCAAGGAGCTCCTTCACTGGCTAGATCTGCCTCCTGGAGGCCTCAAACTCTTTTCTGGTGTTTGTCATCAGAGGTTGTAATATGCTGGGAAGAGCTTAGATCTGGAATTAGAAGACCTGTGTTTGTGTCCTGCCTCTAATAACTAGGTGCTCCTGGCAATCATTTATCCACTCAGGATTTTAGTGATAAAATGAGAATAATATCTATTTCTGTGGTTTTTATCCAGCTCAAACACATGTATATAAAAGGCTTTTTATAACCTCTAAAGCCTCACATAGATATAGGTCAGATGGCTCTTGCCATTGATATTAAAAATATCTATGTTTAAGCACAGAGGGGTTGTGGTGAAGGCATACGTTCATAAAGGTTCATTTTCTTGTAAAACAGAGTGGACCCTGGGAAGTGTCTGCCCAGCCAGGTCTGTATTTCCCAGTCTCCTTTGCCTTTGGGTGGGATAAAGCCATGAGCGCTTCCTAATGGAATACAAGCAAAAGTAATGCACGTCACTTCAGAGCCAAGGGAGTCCGAAGTGTGTGTGCCTTCTAGAATTTTCTTCCTTTCTGGCACTGGAAGAGGAGCATGCCAAGGCCTCAGTGAGGGGCAGAAATGCAAAATGGAGGGAAGTGGATTTCCTGGATCATCATGTGGAAGACAACTACCTGCTACCTGGGCACATCCTCATCGGATTATCGCAAGAATGAGGAGCAAACTTTCATCCTGCTACGCCTCTGTGATCCTGGGGTTTACTTATTATAGCAGCAATATCAGCCTGGTAACAAATAAATCTGGGAGTGGGAACGTGTGGCTCAGTCAGTAAAAAGTGCTGAAAATGAACATGTGTGCAAAGGCTGGAAATGTCTTTTTTCACTCTAATACACAGGCCACGGGGCCGGGGAATTCCAAAAGGACCTCTGCAACACTCTGTCAGGTAAGGTTGTTGTTATACATACACACACATGCACACGTGCACGCCTATAAACACACAGGTGCACACATCACTTTTGTATATGTTTTCCAGAAGGCCAGAGTGAAAGGTAGAAGTAATAGCCTCTGAGGCCATTGAAGAGCTTATCTGTAGCTCAGGAAACTAGTCCAGAGCAGAGATGGAGCGGTGCAGGTCCACAGAACCAAGGAATGACAGCCTCCAGGCCAGCACCTGGGGCTTCAGGTTCCCAGGCTCTTCTTCTCAACCCTCTTTCCCATTCCCTCTGGTTTATCCCAGCCTCTCCCTTGATAAAAGCCTGAAATCTAGATAACCCAGAAATGGCTCAAAAAGGGGGAATGGTAGGTACAAATGGATCTCATGACTTAGCATCTACCATGTAATCAGCTAAAGGACATTTTTCATTTGCATCTTAGCGTCTGGCAAAGAACTGAAAGAGCCTGTTGGCCAAACCTTTCTCCTTGTCTACTTTTCTGGGTTGTTTCGTGTCCTCCCCTTGAACCCTACATTCTAGCCAAGCCTGCCAGCGTTATCCCTGGATGACACTATAACCTGCTTATTACCCCTCTTACCAAGCCCCCTCACCAAAAGATTCTTCCTTCAAGATCCTACTTAAATGTCACGTGCTCTGTTTTTCCCAATGCTTCCAGGCTGAGTTAGTGTTTCTGGTGGTACCTATTTATGGCATTCTCAGAGCACTCATGACAGAAATGGAATTTTTATTTGTACCTTGGTGGTTCATATGCTTCATAGGCCCCTTCCCAACACTTGGCTTTTTGGAAAGGGCAATAGTACCTGTGATGTCACCCCTCTCCTTTCCTGAGCCGTTCAGACTGGGAGTTCAGACCAAACTCCCAATCCACAGGCACCGCACCCCCCAGCCTCCAACAGAGGGTTCTGCCTTTCAGGAATAGCCCTTTGGGGATAGGAGATTGGTCTCATTCTCTCCATTAAGAATTCATTCTCAAGAGAAAAGGGATGTTCCCGTCAATTGTGGGAATGGAGCTATAGAGTTATGCCATAGTGTCAGGGCGGGTGGCCACACTCGGCCATGGGTCAGACAAGCAGAGCACCTTGAGAGGGAGAGGAAGGGGCCAGATCTGAAGGGGAGACAAGAGCAAGGAGTGGGGGGACTATGCCATCTGGGGGTGGGGAAGAGCAGACTTGGTTCCTGAGGGCTTTCAGCCTCCTATTGCCAGCTGTGCCTTCTGTCTTGGGTTCCATGACAGCAGTCCCTTCACCAGGCCTTTGCAGCATTGCCTCCCCTCCCCACACTTCTTGGACGAGGTTAATGGGTTTCTGTTTCTTAGAACCAAAAGGGCCCTGGTTAAGAAAGCATTACCTGTGCCTCTGGACCGTGAGTTGCTTGAAGTCTTCCGTCTATCACCAGAATGTAGCTCAAGGCTGAGACGGTGTTCACAATCCACTTGTTGCACAGATGATGAGTCAATGAATGAACGAATGTGCCTACTGGTAATAAACACAGGGCCCTGTTTGCCTGGCTGGACTCCTGCCCCACCGTGCCTTTCGGATACAAAAGCCTCCTTCCCTTAATCACCACAGCTCTGCTGCTTCTGTCCCCCAGCATCCCATCGTCCAGCTTTTGACAGGTGGCATTTCCCTGACGTTATTTTTTTGCTTTAAAAACACTGGGTCTGGAACACTGGCCTCTGAGGGAACGCAGAGGCAGACAGGAGATACAAATAGGAGATGACACTTTCACCTCAACCACATCTGCTCCAGAAGAAAACCCCCAGCTGGCCCCCTGGACCTCTTCCTGAAGAAACATGGAAGGAGCAAGCTGTATTTAGAGAGATATAAGTATAGCTTTTATTTTTTTTTTTAAACCAACCCAACATTTCCACTGGCAACTGTCAACATAGCTTATGACATGAGCACTGTTTCTTTTTTAGTTATTTTTTTCTTAAAAAAATGTGTTTAAAATTAAACAGGTGTTTTTTTAATTTCTCTTTTTTCCCTTAAAAAAATGTATTTATGTCAATGCAGAAAGCCTAAAGATCTGTGGGCAGTTTTGTGATGAGTTCCTATGTGTATCCGTGTGTGTGTGTGTGTGTGTGTGTGTGTGTGTGTGTGTGTGTGTGTGCACGCATGCGCACACACAAGCGTGTGGGTTTTAAAGCCAGGTCCTTTTCAAATTTGTTGGGAAAAGGTCTGTAGGCCACGGCAATCTCTTTTTTCTATAAACCCAGGCTCCGTGGGATGATAGCAACTAAAGTTCCTCTTAGTGGGGCAAGAAATAGCCCACAGGCTGGAAAAAGAGCTTCGTGAGGTTTAAAAACAAGCAGGAATGTGGGACAGATGAGAAATTCCAGTTCCTCTCTTGTGAAAATGCTTTCAAACGTGACCTGAGGGTCCAGGAGAGGTGGAAGGAGCCCCTGGTTTTCTTATCAACCTCAAGGTTGATTAAAAAAAAAAAATCTCAAAAAATAAAGTCAGGCCTCTCAGTGTGGCACATTAGAAAGTGAGGGGCTGGTGAGGCTGACATTCGTCGGACACACTGACGCTTTTAAACACAATCTTTCCCCTTAAAGATCTCACGAGGTGGACAGTTCTTCTGCTCCGCCTCAGATCCGAAGCCAAAGATGACTCAAGAAGCCATCTATGCCTTTTGTCTCCCCAGCCGCCCTCTGTCATCAGATCCCGTTCCTATTCCTGTCCCCCGTCTCGCAAGTGGTGGGTCTTCCTCCCGCACAAGGATGAACGTATAGACCCGGCCCCAGGGAGATGGGCAGAGTAAACTGGAAAGGGGAGGGAAGGAACCATGACTTTTTGCTTTAAACTGGATTTTGACAGAAGCATATAAAGGTCTTCCTGCCCCTGCCACAGCCCTGGCTCTTCAGTCCACCGCATGGGTGTGCAAACACACTACCACCCAAACGCCAGCCCTCGTCCACTGAGAAAGAAAGCAGATGTGGGGGGGGGGGGCAGTGCAGGACTCCCCTGGAGCCAAAAGACAGCGGTTACCGGGGGACGGGGGGGAGAGGGTGCCACTGAGCGTCCTGTCTCTGCCTGTCCCTCCCAGGGAGTTCCTCCACAGCACCTTTGTTAACTGACTTCAGAAAGAGAAGACATATGAGCAAACAATGAGCGACACCTGATGGCAAAGTGAGCACAGTAATGGCTACGATGAAGAGAGAACCGGAAAGTGGCCTGGGGGGGGGGCGCGGAGGGGGCTGGGCAATAGGACTCACTTCCACCCCCGCCAGCTGGGGGACAGTGTGGGGATGCGACCAACAGGACAGACGTGGAAGCCCTGCCCCAGGGAAGGAGAAGCAGCAAAGGGATAATCGGAGGGCGGTGGAAGGTTTGACCTCTGCTGTGGGTCAGGACACGGATGGGAAGATGGGGAGGAGGTGGATTTGTTGCTGTTGTTGGTTTGTATTGAATTAAATACTTTGTAAAGAGGGTGTTTCCTCCACTCGTTTGACTGGTTAAGACTCTGCCCTTTCAGTCCCACTGCCCGGGGGGCCTAGGTCGGGTGAGGTTCCTGGGGCCTCTGTGGGCTGCTCCCCCCCGGGCGAGGTCATGGTGGCCAAGTGCCCTTCTCTCAGGAGAAGTCCGAGGTGTGTGCAGCGGAGGCCCCGCGCCCAGGCTCAGAAGCCCTTGATGTAGCAGTAGGCCTCCAGCGTGGCAAAGAGTATGTACAGGAGCCACAGGCCCACGAAGAGCCACGTTGTGGCCAGCTTGCAGCCGCGTGGGCCCCCCCAGCTCCCCGCCCAGGTGGGGCCGCCGGCGGTACAGGAGCACACTGATGCACACGAACGCGAAGATGGTGAAGAGGGTGACCGAGAAGGCCAGCGTGCCGGCCGACACGTAGAACTCCTGTCCCTGCAGGGCCCAGTAGATGGCGGCCACGGACCAGGCCAGGCCGATGCCCAGGAAGACGTTGATGGCGTTGCTGCCCGTGACATTGCCGATGGAGGCATCAGAGTACAGATCCTGGATGGCCGCGGCTTTGCTGGCAAACATGTCTGGAAGAGGGAGAGAGGATGGGAGCTGGAGGGAGCCTGAGATGCGGAGGGCCCCCCACTGCCGCCCCGGCCCCACCATATGTCCGGAAGGCAGCTGGGGCCCCAGACCAAGCTCAGGAAGGAGAGGCAGGCTGTGTGGCCTTGGACAGGTCACCTCACTTCTCTGGGCTTTAGGTTCCTCATCCGCTGGGGTCTGAAAGATCCCTAAGGGCCTAGGTCCTGATGTTTACTGAGTGGGTTTGCTGTTCCCTTTGGATTTTTCTTTTTCTTTTTCTTCTTCTTCTTCTCCCCCCCCCCCCCCCGCCGGTAAGGGGAGTTTGCTATTTCTCCATCTGCCCAGGGAAACTTGGCCGCCTGGGAAGCTGCTGAGGGTAGATGCTGATTGTAACCATCTTGCACAATATCAGCTCACATAACAGAGTCATGGCCCCCGGGCTTGGCACTGCGTTAGGGGCTGGATTTATGCGGACAGAGACATGCCAGGGAACCATGAGGTACAGACTCAAGGAAGATGGGACTCAGTCTCTGTAGTTAGTATATGGGGCACGGGGCCCTGTGTGCTGCTTGACTTTAGATGTTGGCCTGGACTGTAGGCGTTGGGAGGACTTTCAGGGACATCTAGCTACCCTTTGGTTTCACAGGTAAGGATAATAAGGGTCAAGCAATCTACCCAAGGTTACACGGGCAGTTAACAAGACATTTGGTCCTAAAACTCTCATGGATGGGCCCTTTGCATATGATCATCCCAAAGAATTTCGGGCAAAGCCATGAAATCAGCTGAATGCACCACTGTGTAACCTTTCTCAGGCCCCTGATGCTGCCAGCTGCTCCCTGACCAAGTGCAAGGACTTGGAAGTATCCCAAGCTTGTCCTGGCTTGCCTCCTTCTTGCCAATTTTCTCGGATCTCCAAGAGAAAATCTCTTGCCTTTTCTTACCTATGACCTTGCTTTTCCCTCTCTGATCCTCTGCAATTTCTTTCCACGTGTGTCCCTTTTCCCACTGTGATAGTTCTGCTCCTTTCCCTCTGTTAGTTCCGTCCCTCAAGGCCTGGAGAACGGAGATCACAGGGCATCTCCTCCACAAAGCTTTCCATGCACCATCCGTCTAATTTCCTACCACCTGACGCATTTCCAGGAGAGCCAAGGCTCTTGCATCACTAATGTGCAAATCATCCCACTGCTCTGTGCTGGGGTTTGGGGACGAGGTTTCTCTGGAGTGTCATGTCAATTCAGTTACCCTCCAGGGAGATTTATTCTCTTAGTCCAGGAACGGTTTCCCTGGGTCCAGCCAGCAGAGTTCCGTCTGATGGGATTCGACATAACCCTCTTGGCACTTGACACTCTCTCTTCCTTGCTGTGGCAGCAGGGAGGCTCCCTGGCAGGAGTTCAGGTGCAGATGTCCTGGACGCCCAGCTGAACTCAGTCAGGAGCCTGAGCTAACATAGCCCTCTGCTCCTTGTCGTTCCAGCCCAGCTTATATAAGCCTCTCTTGGAAGCCGTCCACGAACCAGCCCAGCCCTGTCCCTCCGTCTATGCTGACACAGCACCTCTACTCTCTTGTCATTTAACTTGAACGGAAATGATTTCAATAATGGGAGTTGGGTCGTTTCTGCCGCTAGCTGCTGAACTCCACTCAGAGCGGGGAGCGCGCCTGCCCACCTTCCACGACAGCCTAGCACGAGACTGTATCGGGCTCCGTGAATATTTGCCTAATGAATGAATAAATTCAGGCTTGCTCTTGTTCATCTCTGGGTGTTTATGCGAAAAGAAAAGAACATGTAATTCATCATATGAAACGACACAAGCTCACTAAGCTTCCTCTCCTGTCCTGTCAGGAGAAGATTTGTACTCACAGGTGTCCTTCTAAGTGAGGGAGCCAAGAATTCTCGTGAAGATTTCCAGGGCAACACCTTCCAGTGGGCTAATCTTTGGTCTCAGAGGCTGCCAGAGACACGTGGGAGGAAAACTGTATCTATGGTCTTTGAATTGTGTTGTTTGTGGCCTTCATATCACGTGGAGGTTGAGAAAGTGGGCTGCTCACACGGGCAGCCGATTTAGCTCTGTGGGCCTCAGTTTCCTCATTTGTCACGTGGGGATAATAATGATCCCGATTACGTAGGGATCTGGTAAGCATTACAGAGAGAAAACATGTCAACTGTGTGGCATACACAGAGCCCGACACATCAAAAGGGTTCAAGGAATGTCTGCTCTCACTAGTACTGTTGTCAGGAATCCCTTTGACTTCCGCACACCTTCGGGGCAGAGGCTCTGTTAGCTCAGATCGGTGGTACTAAGAAGATCTTGAGGCAAAGTGGAGGGGGTCACTTGGACCCAGGAGTAACCTCTTTGCAAACCCAGGCTCCCCTCACTCTTACCTGGCACAGAGGTGCCAAATGCCACAAAGACAACAGCTGTGACTGAGTCCTTGAGGCCAATGGTGCAGCCAAAGTGGGAGGCCAGGTCCCCAATGACGGCCGTGAGCATGCCGATGATGAGAATGGACACGACGAAGCAGGCCCAGCCGTGACAGTACTCTGTGGGGGGCACGCAGGCAAACAGCACCTTCCAGAAGACGGTCAGAAAGTGCATGACGTAGTCAAAGCAGGATGGCAGCCTCTCCTCACCTGACTCATCCTCATCCTCGTCCCCTGCTGCAGACAAGATAAAACAGGCCCCCAGGAAGGGCAGCGAGGTCAGGTCCCTGTTCAGGAAAACTCAGGTCAACCCAACATGGCAAGCATTATCAGCGGGCAGGACACTCCCGCTCTCTCCTGAGCCGCCGGGGGGGCCAGGTTGCGGGTGCCTGAAAACACTGGAGAAAGGGGAGCCAGGTGGGGGTGGCCCACTGGTCAAGGTGAGTGCAGGGCAGCAGGGAGGGTGGGAGGGAGAGGACAGGGGAATAGGGAGAGAAGGGAGGAGAGAGGACAAAGGGTCGGGATGAGGGGAGATCACAGGAGGGACAAGGTGATGAGGCAGAGAGGAGGGTGGAGGAGGCTTCCTCAGTTGCCTGGGCCAAGAAAAGCAAAAGCAGCTGTATGTCCGAGCTCCTCCCTAACTTTCCTGACCCGCCTGCTGAAGTAACCTCATGGTTCCAGTTGTCATCCGTCCCCAGAGGCGCGGCTGTCATTCCAGATCATGTGGGCATACCAGAGAACCAGCGCCATCCTCCCGATATCCCCTGGGACAGAGCAGGGCTGGGCCCCATTGTCCTCGCCAGGAAACAGGGGCCAAGTGGCCCGTTTAGCGGTCCGGGAGGAGAGGATGTGCTGAGGCCCGCTGGCACCCGTTCCGGGGCAGCCTCGGTTAGATTTAACACGATCAGAGGAAGTGAGGGTTTTAACAAGCAGGAGTTAGGACACGTGAGGTCCGGTTGCAGCTTTGCCAGGAAGAGGATCTGTAAGCTGGGGAAAATCACCTCTTATTTCTAACCCTCAGTTCCTTTGTTCGAGAAAGGAGGGGGTTTGATGATATGGCCTATATTCTGTTTATTGTCCCCTTAGGGGCAAAGTAAGGTCATCAGAGGGTGTCCTGGGGAGATCTGAGGAGGGCCACGTGAGATGTGGGGGAGCAGCGGCTGAAGACACCCTCTCTTCCTGGCGGTCCTTCTGCTCTGGCTCCTGGGCCTCAGGGATGTGACCCTGTGGGTTGCTATGACAACGAAGCCTCATGAAAGCAGACAAGGCCAGTGGAACTGGGCAGAACGAGGAGGGTGCCGTGGTGCCAAGAGGCACTGTGGGTGGTGATGGAGACATCTTGTCTGGGGCCCTGGCTGTGCTCTGGGCCACCACTGAGGGAGCCTGACAGTGAATGGCCAAGGAGAGGTCTGGAATCATCCAGAGTGGAGGTTTGCCAGTGTCAATGCAGGGAATTTACAAACTCTGGACCCCCACATCTCTAATCAGAGTAGTCCTCCAGTTAACAGAAAAGGAGGACCAAAATAATGAGAGGAAGGAATGATGGAAACCAGAATTTAATGAGTTCTGTTTGGCACCGGACTCTCTCATTCAGCTTTGCTGAAAAAGGTCGAAATGATTCCCTTTTTGAATGAGGAAATTGAGGTGGAGGGAAGGTAACTTGTCCCACGTCACACAGCAGAGCCAGGATCTAAAACCAGCAGGTAGCCAGGCTCTCCCAGCTACCCCATGATTCTTCTCCGAAGTGACCTGGTAAAACAAGCCAACAGCAAGGACTAGATCTGGGATGCAGGGGCCTTCCCAGAAATCGGTAGCTGCGGATGGGGCTGTGTTCGCCCTTCTCTGGAGTTGCCTGTTCCTCTCAGCAAGGCTGGTGCCCATCTTGAGACCCTCTTACCTGCACTGACAGTGATGGCCTCCATGAACTGGTCCCTCCAGGAATGGGTCCCCACAACCATGGCCAGGTTTGTCTTCTTGATCAGTTTGTCCACCGTATTCTGTCGGGGAGATAAAAACTCAAAATCATGAAGTTAGAATGCTCAGAACTGTGGAGGAGTCTGATGCTTCAAGGGGATGAAAGATGTCTTGCATTCTGGGCATATATCCACATGGGTTCTGGGAGTAATGGCCTTGCATGGTATCTTCTGGGTCAGTCTTTCTATTTCTCTTTTCTTTGGTTGTGATGGCAGATATTGGATACTTAGAGCTATACAATAAAGCATAATGGTATTGATACCAATAAATGTTGCCCCAAGTAGTAAATTTTAGAATTTTTGTTTTTAAAATTCAGTTGAACAATAGAAATAATACATACAGGGGCTTTATAGCCCTTTTATTCCATTTGTTGTGTTTCCTCCCAATATTCCTAGGATCTAAATGGCCAGGGCTATTCGTTCCAGGTTACACATGGGGACATTGACACTGGGTGAGTAGGTGATTTGTTCAGTTTCAACTTCATTATTGAGTGGTGAAATCGGAACAAAACTTCTACCTCCCACCGCATTACTCTATTATTCAATTAGATCTCACTTATGGCCTGACCTTGAACTCAAAGGATTCTTCAATGATGACCTCTAGTTTGGGGTGTTCGCCCAGTACTGGCTTTCCCATTTCTGCTATCCTCTTGGCCTCCTCCTCCTCCACAGTCAGCTTTCTGTCTGTCACCTCTGCAACAAAACAAAATCAGACTAGCTTTAGCACATTCTGCACTTCCTAGGGATCTAGAGCTCAGAGCATCAGGCACGAGCAGTGGGCACACAGCAAGCTCTTCTCAAGAGTAGGGACTTCGGGTACTTTTTAGTGTCTCTTTCTATAACATGCTGAACATTTTATGACCGTCAGACCATGAGAGGGTCCCCTGCAGTCCTGGGATAAGTATTCCTATTTCCATCTTATAACTGAGTGTGCAACCTGACCCAGAGACCTTCCACGAAATAGCACCTAGTGAAATTCCCAAGTCATCTGGTGAGATATTGGAGAGCTGGGAACAAAAGCATTTGCCAATTTGAATTGTTAGGCCTGACTGTTCAACTACTTGATATAAAAGTCCTTGGAGGCCAGAACCACATGTTAATCCAAAGGGTATGTCTACTGGTTCCCGTTAACATCTGTTTCCAACGACGTTGGGACTGTGCCCTCTGTAGAGGAGAAAGCAGGAATATCTACACTCCGTACAAGTGAATGTTGTCCTCACAGTGAGAAACTTGGAAGAGTTCCTGAAAGATTTCCTGATTATCCAATGAAAGGTCCCCAGGAATTCTGTAGGAGCCAGGTGTATTTCTTCTGGAACAGAAATACTTGTTCTTCCTTTACTTTTTTTTGAGGCATTCCCTGTGTCCCCCAGCATCTTGACTCATTTACCAGAGGTCCCTTCTCATGCTGAATGGTGCGAAAAATGTTCCACTTCAGCTGGTGAGTCCATTTTAAGACCACTTCACCACGAAGACATGTTTTCTGGATTAGAGTGAAATAGAGATTGAATCTTTTTATTCCCCTTTGATTAGAAAATTGCTCTTGGCAGCCTGTTTCTTTCAGAGATCATTTAAACATCTTTCCTTCCAAGCCCACATTTTTATATGCAATTAATTCTTTTATTGAGTTCCTTAATTGCTTTCATTCCACACAGTGAATCTCCTATGGGAATCCTTTAGTCCTTGGATAATCTCAAAGACAAAGTGGGTCAGTGGCCAAGGAGGTCTTCTTTTCTCTCTAACCTGGGGATTGGTGAAATGTAGGGATAGGTAAGGCTTGAGCCCTTGAAGTTGCAAGGAAAGGAATTCACTGGAAAGACAATAAGCCAAGAGTGTAAGTTACCAGAGAGGCTGCTTTATAGGAGAATTTTCTTAGTTGTCCTGAATGAAGATGGGAAGAAAGTATGCACTGGGTTCCTGAGCTGGCCGCTCCACTGAGTGCTTCTGGCCCCAAACACAGAAGGCAATCCCAAAATGTTTGGGAGCTGTCCGTGGTGCTGTCCTCCTGTAGCGTTGGTGAAGACTTTCAGAAGGAATTACTTCTTAAGGATCAATGTCCTATTTCTAAGTAAGCAGACACCCTCTAGCAGTCTAACTTTATTCAATCCATTGATTCAGAGTCTTTTATTAGTTAATTATGAAGGTAAATCTGGGTATACCTAGGGTTCTGGCTATGAAGTCAGTGATCCTAGAAGCCAGGTTGCAGGCTACTGTGAGAAAAAGCCTTTAGAAAGAGACTTATAGATTCCTTAAAAACAAGAGTACTTTTTTTCCCTCTACTTGTAGGTTTTGGCACCATATCACAATGGCTATCCTAGCAGTGACAGTATTATTCTACTTTATTCTACTCCTCCCTCCCCGATGCCCCCATGTCATACTTTACATGTGCCTCAAGAACTCTATACCAATATAATGAGCTCTCCAGTGACATATAAATGTACCTGTCTAACCCCTTGTCTAGCTATCAATCTGGCACTATATCCATCTGGCAGGATATTGATCTACCTACTGACCTGTCCACCCCTGTGGTGACATTCAGTTTTTCCATCTAGCTTTTTGCCAAAATCTCTCTGACAAATACCAATCCTCTATCTTTGGATCTCCCACAGCCCCACAGAGGAACTCCATATATATCAGTTAAGTGACTGATTCACATGCCTTTAAATCAACTCTGATTTAGTGTCTTGGTTTGATAGTAATTCTATTTCTGTAATGATCATTCCTTTACATTCAAACTACTTTCTTGAGAAAGTGACAAGTCTTCCATTTAAAAGACCATAATGACTGTGATAGCTTGTTTATGTAACTCCTCAGAATCTCAAGTGAAGGTGGGTGGGTAGGATAGGTGATTTTGATATTTGGACTGACTGAATAAACTCTCAGATCGCAGGAAAGGGGGGAGGGGAGGGAGGGAGAGAGAAAGAGAGAGAATATGAATAGGATGAAAGATTGAGCAAATATTGGAAGAACAAAGAGCTTGCCAGGCCAGACAAGAATAGATTGCTCTCAATGCTCTACAGGTATCCTCAGAAAGAAATGGGGCGATGCAGCTAGTGCGCTCATTTCGAGGTCCCTGAGCTTGGTGGTATAGCTCAGAATGAACGTATTTACTCTGTCTTTCACCACCAGACATTGTTAATCATGTTTGCCTGTCCACCCAGGAAAATTAAGACAAGAACATGAGATTTCCAGTGAGTTTTAAGTCTAACCATGGGCTCCTAGATTAAAAGTTTACAGACTGAAAGATCTAGAAAGTGATACCTGCTTTTCTTATTTTAGCTTCTATTGGTATTTTTGCAAATATGTTCAAAGTACAAGAAAGCCTAAATTAAGTCACCAGTCTTCGTTGTGTGTCTATGTGTGTGGGAGGTGGTGGGGGTGGGTGGAAGCAAGAGTTGGAACAAAGAAGCCCAAATCTTCTCAGGCAAGAAAGTTACTGGAGAAGGAACTCCCAATGCTATGACATTAATTCCTTGAGGGAATAGTGGAATATATGGGGTCAGAGGTAGTTCTTATCCTGTTGGTATAAAGAGGAAGCAAATGGCCAAGGAAGCAGGAGTCCCCCCCTTTTTTTTCCCAGGAAAAAAAAAAAGGTTTGCCTATGTTTATTATTGTTATTGTTTAAAGCCTCCAAGGAGGTCAATGTTCTTTATATATTACCCTTCTCAATACCCGGTGCAGCCTATTCTTAATTTTGAATACGAGTGAATTCTGTAAGATGTTTTGCCTCTCAATTGCTCTTAAATTTTTTTTATATCTTCAAAGAACTGATGAATTTAAAGTGTGATTTTAACTTATATTGAGACATCTTGCATAGCTCACTCTGCCTGCACTGAGAGTTACAGAATTGCAGATATGCTGGAAATGCTTTCCTATCTGTTCACGAAGTTGGATGTCATTTATGATTTCATTACACCCAAGCAAGCATACTCTCAAAGAAGGTATTCATCCTACAACAGAACCTAGATTCTGCATGAGAATGTGTCCAAAATAAATTCCCCCAAATTTCTATTTCCAGCCAGATAATTGTTCCCACCACCCATAATATCCTAATTCTTCTTCATGTTCATGGCACATGTGACTTCAAGGGTCAATGACAAATGAACCAAAGTTCTAGCAATTTAGGTCTCAGCTGTAATGAGATGGAAGATCTCCAGGATCAGTAAAATTCCAGATTCTTTAAAAATTGCTTTTCACCTTCTCACAGCAGCTCCTGATTATTTTCCCCTGGTTCCCTCAAGATCAAAGTATTTGCTTTCAAATCCCATCACGATCCCATTAGGAGCTTCAGCCCTGACTCTCACCCTCTCTTGCCCTACAACATGAAATGACAGATGAACTAAGACGCTGGAGAAGTCTATGACCCACTGTCTGTTTGTAAGTTTCAACTCTCTTCCTGGTCCCAGAGAGGACCGGTTCTGCCTTTACCCACATCTGCTGACAGAAGTGATGCTCAAAGAATTCTACTTCCTCACAATTACTTCAAGTGGGGAAATAAAGCTCTCAGTCCTTAGGAGAACTTGTCAGGTTACCTGGAGCCCGCAGTTCCTATTAAATAAATCAAAGGACATTGGTCTTAAACTAAATAATGGCACTGGCAAGAAGCAAGAAAGAGGGGGCAAGACACCTCTTACCTGGAGACAACAGGAGCGCTGTTCGCAAATGGATACCAGACAAGGGGAAGAAAGAAAAGGAAAGAGCATTAAGGTCCCATCTTGAAAGTATCCCCAGGCTTTGTGGTTGCAGCAGGGTAAGGAAGGCAGTGAGCTTAGTGGGTGAGAGCCCTGCAGCGACATGCAAAGGGCAGCATTTGGAGCATGTGCAACCACAGCAGCAGCAAGAGGTGTAAGCCACTGGAGGGACTGCTGAGCGCCAGAGCCCTGACTTTCCCCACACATTTCCTACAGCTCTGGGCACAAGGGGAAAAGGAAGGAGGATGGGGAATTCAGGTGAGTGGAGCAGAGACAGAGTTGGTCATTCGTGTTGTTCTAAGAAATCAGGTTATCGTATCTATTCTGTAAAAGAATGAGGATCTAATTACCATGAAAACGGTATAGTGTAGCTGGCTTATCAGTGGGGCACATGGCCCTAGGGTTTCAAGGTCCTGAGCAGTGGTCTACAAGAGTGGAACAGTGCTCAGTCCTGTGTCTTCTAGTCCTAACTTTATAACCAGATCGAGCTTAGCTTCCCAGTGCCCATGCCACTCCCATGGCCACAAATAGCTTCCTAGCTACCACACTGGCCAGAACTTGGAGTTCCCCTCAAAGGAGGACCTCATGAAAAGGTAATTTCTGCAAAACGTCTTCTCTGAATGGTTTATCTTTTTAGAGATACAGCCTGGAGATTAGGGTAATACCATTTGGTATTACCTGTGGCAGGCAAAGTCACAGCAACTAGTAGGTGTTTGGTAGAGATATCTTTTCTTGCCACCTAGTTTGGCAATTGTATTTTTTATAGATTCTGTGGTGCTGCGCCTGGCAGAGTGGTGTCTTTATTCCAGAAAGGACAGGCTAAATAGGGTCCAGGTATCCTGGACCAGAGAAACTGTTATACAGAAAGCTGTTTGTAGGTGGGACTGGGAAGCTGAGTTAGATGTACCTAACACAGGGCATCCCTAGCTCCCAAATTTGTACTTATGCTAAAAAAATTCTTCTGACATACCACATTTCCCTCTCAATGGTGTCTCAGTACAGCCCCACACTCCCTGGCTCTTGTCATATAGAAGTCTGGGAACATCCCACTACATACTCGTGGTACGGCTGGTGACTGATGGTGCTGGGGAAGGAGCGGGGGTGGTGTCTGTGAATTGTTTCTTCTAAAAATCTCTAGGAAGGCAGCTCCGGCCAACGATCCATCATTTCACAGTCACAACCACTGAAGACACTTGTGGATTGAGAATTTTTATGTATATGAGCAGAGTGAACAGCAGTTGACTTTTTCTGGTTCCTCGAGGCCATATGGAATTCCAAGGGGGGTAAGTGAGTGACTCTCTTTGCTACATTGAGATGGATAGATAGACAGATAGCAAGAGAGCTTGTTCATTCTGCTCCTTTTATGGAGCTGCATGGAAGCAGAGCCCTTCCTGGCCCCCCAGGCTCCAGGGGAAACCAGAAACCCAAATACATCAGTGAACCCAGGTAGGCCAGACAAGAGGAAGCTCTTCCAGAAAGGTCCCTCCTGGCCTGGTTTTCACTCAGAAGTCCCTCCCAAGCAGAGGGCTTGCAGTCAGCCGGAAATGGTCCTATTCTCTGGTCATTGTCTACATGAATTTGAGACTTTCCACTTAGCAGTTACAGATGGGTCAGCGAGACCCAGATAGGCCAGTTCTGAGTGACATAACACCTCCAGGCTGTTTTTCCTGCTGCTGTTGATGAGAGAATCTGCAGCTGAACTTTCCCCTGTATTGATCCCCAGGGTCAGGTGAGCATCATTTATCCCTGCTTGGACACCCCAGGGACATACAGGAAATAGCATAGCTCTGTGAGTAATTGGAAGCATCTGGGCAGCTTGTCAGGGGAAGCCCACTGATGTGGTAAGAGGGGGCACAGACAGGCCCCATGACTGGGGGAGAATGCTTTCCTTTCCACATGAGGCTCCCAGTGTCCAGGCCCAACAGCCTTGACCATGCTGCTTGGCGTTGCCCTCCGATGTCTACTTCTAGATTCTGGCACTTACTCTAAGCCACGACAACCATGTTTCCTATTCATCCTCCCTTTTCCCTCCTCTAGCTTATCCGGAGCATTTAATCTCACCTCTAAAGTCTGTTTTGTCTGCCAAGAATAGAATCTGCTATTTCAAATGTAGTGCTTTTTTTTTTTTTTTTTCCTTCGGTAACTCAATTGTCATTTTGATCATGCAAAGTCTAGGCTGTTCTGAATGCCTAAGACTCCCCCATGCAGCAGTGGTCATGAAAAGCTTTCTACTGTACAGTTTCTCACTCTTAGAACAGCAGGGAATTCTGAAAATCAGGATGGGTTTTCATGTGATTCTGAGTCTAGACAATCCAGTTGTATGACCTTTCACCTAATGGTCTAATGCCAAAATATGGGAAGATGTGAAGACACTGAAAATAGACAATAGGCCAGGAGGTCGGGAAATGCACATATTTCCTATTGGCACCTTCGATCTTGGCATCTTGGTCACTGGGAAGACCTGGAGGGTCCTTGCCTTCTCACCTACTCACTCCCTGGGACTAGGCTCCACTAGGACTCTGCTGACATCTCCTTGGACAAAGAGTCCAGGGCAAAAAAAGAGGGGTGTCCTCAAATGGGGAGTAGCCAAAGGCATTTGCATTTGGCCAAGTCTCTTGAAGACAGCAAGGTGTATCTTAGGTCCCTCCCTGTCCTGCTGTTGATCAGGGTTTATTGGGGAGGCAGAAAAGAAGAGGGAGGCCTCTTTACTGGTGGAATAAAATCACGGATAGACTTTCAACCCATTCGTTTTGTCTGGAGCCACTGCCTGCTTTCCAGCTACCCTGAATGATCTCTTGCGCTGCTTTCATTTGCACCTACATAACAGACTATAGAAATTGATAAATCTAGTTTACAATGGCCTTAGGTGTCTGCTGCATCCAACCAATCATGAGGCGGTGAAGTAGATGCACAAGGGAAGTCGGAATGAGGTAGGGCAGGTGTTGAGACAATTTCTGAGAATGTTCTCAGTGGTAGCAACTGGCGGACTGGCAATCTAAACAATGGAACTAGAGATTTTCTCCCCTCGCTCACACTCTGGCAGTCAGAATTATGGCGACATCCTATCAGGTGGCAAGGAGAGGATGAGTAATGGAAGATGGAGAGGGCTTTTGCCCCTAGGACACTAGGCATACCCAAACCTAGGTAGACACAGAACTGGTCAGATCTGCAGAGAGTCCCCAGAAGACAGTGAGAACTGATCAATCCTGTCGATAAGGCTTTAGGAGTATAGTTGCTGAATCCCTTAGATCTGTCCTTTAAGGAAAGGCTTTATGCTGCTCTTTGTCATGTGAATATGGAGTAGTTGCAGAATAATCTCCCTTTTTTGACAAACAACTGGGTCTCACTGTTCCATCCTCCATGAGGCTCCCAGAAGCATCTCTCTCCTGAAAGGGAGTGTGAATGTCCTTCTCTTGGTACCTCCCAAGAGCACCCTTCTCCAATCCCACATATGCTCTCCAGCACTTTCGAAGTAGTGGTTTCCAATCATTTTTCTTCAAGGGAAGAAATCTTTCCTTATATCTTCCTTGGCTGCAACATAATCAGTTCCTTAGGAATGGAACCCTAGCAGGTATTCCAAGATGCATGTCTTGAGGAAGGGAGGAGATGGGGCCACTCCTCTGGTGGGAGATGAGGGTTATCTTGGGATCTGGGTGATAAGCCTATTTGCAGATGCCCAGCCAGGCAGGCTTCGGTGAACTGTGTTATTTCTCAGGGATCAAAACCCACTACACCATTTAGAGGCCCTTCTCCTATTGGAAAACCCATAAGTCAATACTCTGGGCCCACCCAGTGTTAGTCCTTTTCCAGGGCCCTCTGGCTGGGGAGATTCCCATACCTGGAGTTATTGCCTTCTTTTTGCAGACTCTCAATTTTCTGCTTTAGGGATTGCATGGTCCTAAAGCAGCCTGAATAAAGGTAGAATGAGATGGGCTGGATGTCAAGGGGGAGGGAGAATAGTTCAGGACTCCAGAGCATATGAAAACTTCCGAAGCCAGCTCTGTCTCAGAGAGGTCTCAGAAGCTATGGCCTCTGACACCTGGCACACCTCTTCATACCATGGTCTCCCCAGCTGTGAAATAGTCAGATAAAACACTTACCTCCATGAAGGGCAGAGGGGCCTATGAACCACTCTGCAAGGGAATAACCCGCCACGCACTCAAGGAAGGTTGGGGAATGCAGCAGGAAACTGTCAAAGCATCATTGCAACACGGGCCCCGGCCCCCATCCCAGACTCTTCCCCCCAATTCAATCCAGGCTCAAGGGTGAAGGGTGGGAGGGCAAGAAGGCAGGAAAGGGCACAGACATGCATGGCATCACATTCCTTTCTTTTTCTTCTCCTCCCCACCCACCAAGGAGTTTCCACAGTTACACCTTCCATGGATGTGTGGGGGCTGTGGGGGAGAGTGCCAGGGACAGTGGTGATCAGATCTCTGGAGCACGGGGCGGGAGGAGGTAACTCGGTAGGGTAATGAGAAGTTGAGGCTGCAGCGCTGTCCAGAAGGTGGGAAAGGAGGACTGGGGAATCAGCTAAGGCTAAGAAGGCAGAGATGACACCGAAACAGGGTGAGAGCGAGAATACAGGAGGGAAAAGAATAAAAAAGTCCGTTGGTCAAAAAGAGGAAAAAGGAAAAGGGAAGAAAATGGTGAGGGGTGGGGGCAGGGAGGAAAAAAAACAGAGTTGCTTTTTTTGTGGCTGTTGCTTTTCAGTTTCAATTTTTTCTCGTTTTTTTTGGATGTTGTTGATTTTTTTTTTTTTTTTTTTTTTTTTAAAGAATCTCACACCTGATATTCCACGTTCCATCCATTTCGGTTCACCAAGGACAATGAAGAAATTCTCTTGCCTTTCGTATTCCTCCTCATCTACTATTTTAACCCTTATGGTTTTCCTGTAGGGACAACAAGAGAGAGAGGGTGTCGACTGGGTCGGTAGATTGGTTGGTCATTTGGAGCACAGCCTTTAAAATCATTCCCCATCACTCCTGGCGCATGCAGCCCAGTCCCGCTGTGGCGGCATCCAGTAGGACTACAGTGGATTGTATTTTTCTCATATAAAAAAACGGTCTCAGCTTTTCTTGTCTCCTTGGTCGTAGTTTGCTTATGGGTGTGAAGGAAAGGGAGCCGGGAGGCAAGGAAAAGTGGGCAAAGGAAGGGTTCCAGGAGGACAGGAGGGAAAGGGGAAGGGCAAGGGGGAGTGCTGGTGGGGGGGTCAGTTTAGATCCTGCTGATGGTTAGTAAGAAGTCAGCTGGGCAGCACATTCCACGGGGTGTCACATGGTAACTGGCATTTCCTCGGGAAGCAGGTAAACTACTGACCCATTGGGAACGATCCAGGGCCCTTCTCCAACAGGAGATATACCAATAGTACCGAGCCAGGGGCTCGTTTTCCCTTCCTGTGTCTATACTCACTTCTTATGTGAGCGTCTTAAAGAAAACTTCAAAAGTATTTATGAGGGAGAGAAACGAAAGAGAGAGAGAGAGAGAAAGGAAGGCAGAATTCTAATATCTTTGTCATTCTTGATCAGGGCTCCAGCAGTGGGAACTAAAATGAGTATGTATTAACCATAATGTGATACAGGACTCCTTTAATATTTACCGCTGAAGCACTCCTAGGAAAATGTAAAGAAAATGATATGTCATCAAATTCTAAATCACCTCTGTACTTCTATTGTATAGCGCTGATAAGTCCCAAGGCTGGCTTCCTTAAATGCTGATTATCTAGGACCTGGGGAAACCTCCTTCACCATTTTCCCCAGGCCCCAGATAATCATTTCTCGGCATCTCAACAAAGCATAGTGTCGTTTAGAAACAAATCACTGAGGGAAGCCAAGTTTCTTGGAAAATCGCTCCCCTCCAGAGACTCGCATGAGGCTGGATCAGGCCAGCTGTCATTAGAGAAGTTGCGATCCCCATCTTGGTCCTCCCTAGAACCACAGTGGGGTTCGCACGTCCCAGTAGCGAGCCATGATTGTTATTTTCTGCTTGCTTTGTCTTTGGCCTGGGACCTAAGTGCTCTCTAAAGGGCAGAGATGTACTAACAAACAATAACCTAAAATGTCTCGTCAGAGCCTCTGATGTTCCTCTTTCCTTCTGAAGACACGCTCCGCTTTGCTATCTGTAAAATGGTAGACTGATCTGAGGGCGTTTGCTGGCCATAAGGTTTGCTGTGCACTTGTATTTTGTGTGTGTGTTTCACAAGTACACTCTGGGTCACCCTTTTCGGTGCTATTTTTGGACACCTTTACATACCTTGCTCAGTAGACAAAAGACAAAGCTAAATGACTATCAAGAAGATTTTCTAGAAACTTCTCTCTAAGCCCTAGATATGGGAAACTGGGGCTACCTAGGAGTTGTGAGCCTGGCAGCTTTTCCCTTGCAGGGACTCTGCTATGGGTTAGGAGTGGGTGCTCTGGGACCAAGGGCCTGGCTGGAGGGATATGACTGGAGGAAAGGAATGTTGTCCCCAAATACTGGTGGCTCCCCTTGACCCAGATGGTCTGTCCAGAAGAGGGTGTTCTGACTTGCCTATGGGAAGTCTGGGGTGTGTGGGGTCATTTAAGTTGAAGGCAAAGGCTTCATCTACTCTGAGAAATACTGTGATCTTGTGGGAAAGCTTCCACTCAAGCCATAATCCCCATCCCACCATTCTAAGTCTCTGCCATCACACCTAGATGTTCTCTGCAGGGAAAACAAGAGGCTGGCAGGTAGGTCTGCAACCTTGACCTCAAACTAAAACCTCTACTTTCAGCTCAATCAAGGTCAGGAGGGAAACACACCTTGATAGCAGGAATATGGCAGAAAAAATGGCTCCTAAGGCCTACTCTGAGGAATGGGATGAACCATAAATAGAACCCAAATCCAAATATACTGATTGCCAATGTCTGCAGACTCTAAGCTTAGCCCTGAGAATAGTGGCCCATGGGAATCTGTGCTGAGCACAGAGGCCAGTTTCCCAGCACTGCCCTCCCACCTGGCGCCGTATTGTGTGGTCTTTCTCCTTCCCATATAGAAAGCCATCCAGGAGAAGCAGAGAGCCCTATATATGATACTCCGGGCTCTGGCTGACTATCTCTTTCTCTCTCCCCCACGCTGTGTTTTTCCCATATCCATTTCTCCATCTCACAAAAATTACAGTTGACTCCTGAACATCCCTCTTACGGATACCATGTGACAGGCTGATGGGTGTTAGGGCAGTGCTGGGATCAGAGAGAGGAGAGGGAGAGGTGCAAAGAAAGGAAATGAGAGAACAACAAAGAAAACAAGGGGACGTGGACTTAGAGAGGCAGAAGAAAGGGAGAATAGAAGACAAACAGATGGGGGAAAGAAAGAACCAGAAGAGGAGAGGAGAGGAGAGAAGAACGTTAATGTTAGTGTGGAGGACAGGGTACTACACCTTTCTGAAAACTCATATCCACCATGCGGGGGCCCATCATCTCAATGAAGTAATTCTTGTTTTTCTCATACGCCTCATCATCAATTACCTTGATGTGAATTGTTTTGCTGTGGATGGAAAAATAAGTATCATAAGCAAGGAGCAGATTGGGGTGGCAGCAAGCCAGCTGGGAGAAGGAACAGGAAGAGAAGGAAACAGTAAAAAGATCCAGAAAGGTCAAAGTGTGTCCCCACGGGGGCACCGAGGGGAGGGGCTGCCCCAGGCCCCCTTCCAGGCTCCCTGGGCTCCTCTTAGCTTCGTGGGGCTTCGTGGCATGGTCAGACTCAAAGGCTGGAAAGTCAAAGGTTCTGGGTTCTAATCTTGGATACGCCACGTGACTTGGACAAATAATGTAACTCATATAGAAACAGGTTAAATAATGCTTACACCGTCCCAGGGCAGTTGTGAGAGCAATGAAATAATATAAGCGTAATGGTCCCATCATTTAGGTCCTCCGTGATGTTTGCTTCCTTGTCCTGCTCACTCTGGGGACAGGGAGAATTTTTTGACTTTTGAAATCAGCTGGTATTGGTCTGAAAGGCATATGTTATAGAAAGGACGCGGATGGGGGGCCTGTTGGCCTGTGGGAGTCTTGCCTGGACATAGAAGGACTTTTTCTTCCCTTTCTCTGTGGCAGGGACTACCATAGGGAAGCCAGGAGGGCCAGGCGGCTCAAGTCACACATTCTGGAACTCACAGCGGGCTTCAAAAGCTTGTAAGCTACCTCTGGATGAGGCCTGAAGCCTCAGCGGGGGCAAGAACCGGATTACATGAACTCTAGGGCACTCTGAGCCCCAGTTACCTTACAAATCCTATAGTGACCTTGCGATTAGCACAATTATACTATTTTTATATTAAAAGGTGCTAAACAGGGGCACCTGGGTTGCTCAGTAGGTTAAAGCCTCTGCCTTCAGCTCAGGCCATGATCCCAGGGTCCTGGGATTGAGCCTCACATCGGGCTCTCTGCTCTGCAGGGAGCCTACTTCCTCCTCTCTCTCTGCCTGCCTTTCTGCCTACTTGTGATCTCTGTTTGTCAAATAAATTAAAAAAAATAAATCTTTAAAAGGTGCTAAACAATGAAAAACATAAACCAATTTTTGTAGTCCTGATTTCCATTTTCCTTCCTTCCTTCCTTCCTTCCTTCCTATTACTAGGAGCTTTAAAAACAAAGATGGACCTGGGCCTCTCCCAACCTTTGCTTAATAATGGGGACATTCCAGCACCAGACTCCAGTTGAGGCCGGTCACAGAGGGTGTGGGACACTGCTGGAGGGGTGTGCCCAGAGCTGAGTCTCCCCTCAGCAGTGGGACGAAGAGATCCATGCAGGAGCCCTGTCCAGCTGCCCATGGGGCGTGCACCCTCGCAGACTTGAGGGGGCCACAGGCCTGCCCTTTGTGGACCCTTTGTTGAGGAGGCTGAGGTCTTCTGCACCTCCCTTTAAAAAAAAAATATATATATATATATACACACACACACACACACACACACATATGTATATATGTTGTATATATATATATACACACACACACATATATATGTTGTATATATATATACACACACATACATAAAGTAGGACTATCTTTACATTCTGACTTGGAACAACCTCTCTGCTCACCCAAGTTTTCCTAAGTCCCCGTCGAGCGTGTTGGATGGCAACAGAGTTTCCCTCGTCCACGCTGCTGAACCTAGAGAACCAATGCGGGCTTGTGGCTCCCGAGGTGAATGAAGAGTGATTACTAACACACCCTAGCACCCGCCAGTCCGTGGCTTCAAAATTAGAGACGCCAAACTGTCCTCACTTGCCGCACCCACTGCCGTCGCAGCGAAAGCTGGCTGGCCAACACGGAAACCGTGAGCGTTCAGCCTCTGACTTTCTTCCTTGAAAGCAGCGGCCCTGGTACTAGAGACTGAGGACCTGGGGTCAGATCCGGCCTCCACTTCTCACTAGCTGGGTGACCCCGGCGCAACCAGCTAAAGCTCTTCAAGTCTCATTTGTTAAGGGAACACCTACTTCAGAGCGTTCTTAAATGAGATCATGCACATGATGCACTTGGTGGGGACAGGTTCTCTCGTGAGCACTTAATAAATAACAACCATTATTACTAAGGGCAACAGGACCCCGATGTGGGGGGTTGAGAGTAGTATGGGAGGGACTCTTGCCATCTCCAGTCTTTAAGTCAGAAAATAAGGGGAGATCAACAGATAGAACGGGTGGCTCAAGAAGGGGTACAGGCCGGAAATGGAAGTCAGGTCAAGAAAGGACTGGATAGGGGTGCCTGGGTGGCTCAGTGGGTTAAAGCCTCTGCCTTCAGCTCAGGTCATGATCTCAGGGTCCTGGGATGGAGCCCTGCTTCGGACCCTCTGCTTAGCAGGGAGCCTGCTTCCTCCTCTCTCTCTGCCTGCCTCTCTGCCTACTTGTGATCTCTGCCTGTCAAATAAATAAATAAAATCTTAACAAAAAAAAAAGGAAGGACTGGATAGTGCAGGACGATCCGTCCTAGATGGGTTGGGGAGGGGCTGATAATGCTAAAGGTGAGAGCACAGACAGCAACTCACACGGTTTTTCAAAATCCGGCCTTGAGTCTCTGTCAGTGACAAGCTCTGGGCTGGACGGACTGCGTCTGGGGACCGTCTGTGACTTGTGCTTGTGAGTTTTAGAGAATAGATGAAGAGAATAAGAGATGTCATCGATAACTCAGCGGAAGACAGGGAAACGAGGACAGACAGTAGTAGTGGCCCGAGGAACTGAGGTGGGCCTGGCGGACCCCCTGGCCGGAGGAGTGCAGGAGATGGGGTATCTGACTCCCTCGCTGGGATCAGTCATGGGGATGGCAATACCTCCATTTGGACCCTGCCTGGAGCTAGAGAAACCCTTTCTCTTCCAGCTCTTGAAAACCAAGTAAGTCCTCAATTCTGATGAAGCCACGAGGACATTTAAATTAAGGGAGAGTCACCAGCCAGGTCTTGAGTTCTCTTTCCTAACTTGTTCTTCCTCATTTCAGTCAACAGCAACGTGGTCTATCCAGACCCGGAAATCACCCCTGATTCTTTCCTTTTCCTCACTCTTTCCCCCAACACCACCCCAACCCTAATGTAATTTGCTGTCATATTTCCGTCTGCTACTGAGACCCCGATCGATACACCATTGCCTCTCCTTTGGACTTCGTAATAACTCTGTAAGAGATATTCTGGCCTTTGCCCCCTCCTTCAATTCCTTCCCCCCATAATGACCCAGGGCGGTCTGTTAAAAACACAATCCAAGTCCCATCCCACCATTATCATTGGAATAAATGCAGAGTCCTTACCATGGCCTAGAGGATCTTACATGTCCCAGCTGCTGGTGACCTTGCTGACCATTCCCACCGTTTCCCCCTTGCTCGGGAGTCCCACCGACACCGGCCTTTCTATTCCTTAAATCAAGACCCTTCTCACTTGAGGCATCATCCTTGCTTGTTCTCTGTGCCTGGGTCTGTGCTATCCTCATCCTTTGGGTCTCCACATACGCATCACCTCCTAGGAGAGGCCCTCCATGGGCACCTGACCTCCTTGTGTCTTTTTCCTGCTCACTGTCTCTACCCCCCCCAACCACGGGTCACCCTCCTCTATGTTCCGTCTGCTCATTCCCTTTAGTGCACCAATCACAGCCTGAAGGCAAATGGCTGGTTTATTAACTTTCTTGTTTCTAGTCTGTCTGTCCACACTGGAATGTAAGCACAGGGAAACTGTCTCACTTGCCGTCACGGTCCTAGTGGCCGGCGTGGAGAAGGACCTTGACCATGATTTGCTGAAGGACTGAAGGTGAATTTCTGACACAGCTGAGAACACACCTGCCTTTCTGCAGCAAAAACTCATTAGGAACAATAAAACATTGCTTTGAAGGCTTTTCTGATATAATGCCCAGGGATTCCCCGTGGGACAAAGAGACCAGAAGCCCAATGTCATCCAACTCTACCGTCCGTTGATGAGCCCACTCCATTTGTCTGTCTACAGGACCGCTCTCCAGCAACACGGGGGGACTGAATTCATGGGGCTTGGCTGGGAGCTTTGAACCATACCAAGGCAAGGTGTTGACCTGCCCTGCTTCTCCTCCCAGCCTTCTGCTGAGGGAGGAACCAACGCGGGCAGCGCTCCCGAGCTTGAAGGGCTACTGCTTGGAAAAGACGCTCCCAGGAGCTCTCCCACCAACAAGCCAGAAGGGATCAGGAAACCCGTTTCCGGTCTGCCTGCCTGGCCTCTCAGAACATTCCTTTGCACTGAGGACACCCAATTCCAAACCAGGCCTCTCGTCCTCAGGACACTGCAAAGGGAAGGGTGCTCTTTAGCCACTGAGTTCCCTGAGGGTGAAAGAGAGAGAGGAAGCAGCATTTATTTGTAGAATGGATGAATACTACCCTGGAGGAGGGCCCTGTGGACTTGGCTTTACACGGGAAAGGGATTTGAGATAAGATACACATTTACATTCTCAACACCATAAGAACTTCCTTATTTCATCCTTACTTCCCCCATCTGACATAGGAATTATTACTTGCACTTTAAAAGATGAGAAAACAAATGCTCAGAGAGGCTAAGTCACTTGCCTAGAGTCATACAGCTAGCACACAGTGGAGCTGGGATTTTAGCAAACGTCCCTTATTACTGCTACAGCTTATTTTATGCAAGCAGGCGGATAAACTCTGGACGCCATTCCTGAGCTGTGCCACAGCGAGGAACCACAGAATTCTCCCATTTAAATGGAGGCAGCAGGGGAGAAATTCGGTTCCTAAGTGGCTCTGCCTGGGTACTGCGCCGGGGAGTAGGGGGCTTGCTAACCCTTTGGCCCTCCCTTTCTAGAAGTAATCGCTAAGTAATCTCTAACTTAGTGACTGCTGCCCTTCGGATTTCTATGAAATGACTCTTCCCCATCGAGAAGGGTTCTTTCTCATCGTTTCTGAATTTACCCCAGGTGCTCCAGGCCTGCTCACAACTCACAAAGCTCCCTCTACCTGGGCCTGGAGGACAGCGGGCGTGGACCTGTAAGCTTTTCTATGGGAGCTTTCAGAAGCCTCATATTCTGTGTTGGGTTCTTGTAGTCTTCCTTATTAGGCACCAGCGGACCCCCCTCTCTTTCCCCAGCAGGTTTCTGGCCCCAATTCAGGGCAGAAAAGCCCCTCCCATCCCCAACCACACCCTGACAGTCTGACACTGACACTCCCCTGGCCCTTACCAAGGTCTAGGGGAGAGGTTCCTTGTCTCATGAAAAGATTTAGGATGCCCCCAAGTGATTGCCTCTTGAAAATAGATGTCCATAGGGTCCCCCAAAATAGTGCCTCTCAAACTCTGATGTGCATATGTCTGCCTCCTGGGGGATCTTGTTAAAATGCAGATTCCGATTCAGTGGGTCTGGGGTGTGCCTGAGATCCTGCGTTCCTGACAAGCAGCCAGGAGGCACCCATGCTGCTGGTCTAGGGCTCAAGACTCCTTGGAGAGCTCTCTCTGATGCTATTAAAAACGGAGGGAAAATCAGACAGCTGCTGAAATGCCAGCACCCGTCAGGGAGAAGGAGGCTGGAATGGAAGGGTAGCACTTCAGCCACAGGCTGGAGTTAGTAGGTCCTCTAAGATGCTGTATTCTGGGAGGGACAGCAGAGTGCACCCAGAGTAGGGTGACTGGTACAATGAAGGGTCTGCAAACCATGTTTCAAATCCATTTGCTAATATTTATATAGTGCTTACTCCGAGGCAGGCACTGTGCTACTCGAGCACTTCATGTACATTAAGTAATTTCATCCTTGCAGCAAACCGGTAGTCAGGAACCTGCCAGGCAAGGTGCTGTTCTCTCTGCAGGTATGAGCTCCCTGGAGCCTCACCATAACCAGTGAGGTAGGTACTGCTTTTGTCCCCAGTGTGTAGATGAGGAACCGGAAGCCCTGAAAAGCTAAGAGACTTGCCCAAGTTCATAGCTAAGTAAGCGGCAGAGTTGGGATGTGAACCCAGTGTGGCTCTAAAGACCGTGCTTCTAAGTGAGGTCTGCAGTGTGGATCCACGGGACAGGCAGCTGTTGCAGACAACGACACCGCTCCGTGGTCCTGGGGCTGTCACAGACGCTGCTTCCAAAGCACTGTGGCCATTGGCAGGGAGGCAGACTTCTACTCGGCACAGACCATGACAACAATGAGATGAAGTGGCATATAAGGGAGTGGCTGCCCGGTTCCTGGTGGTATTAAAAAGCAGGATGATAAACATGCGTGAAAACGGCCATGGAGAGGATTCCTGCTTGCTGCAGAGTCAGGTAGATGACCTGTAAAGGTCTACACCCAGTGGAGGTACTGGTAGACCAGCTCTCTGGGGAGGGGGGGAAAGGAACTCTGATTTAGGGTTTATGCCTTCCATAGCGTAAATACCCACTGTAAGTCAATTTCAGGCAACTAAGCTTTTAATGACCATCTTGCAAAATTCCTAAACATTTAACAATCTGCTCTCACAAACTAGCAGGAGCCAGTTCCAGCACACCACAGACAGTGTCAGACTCTACTAAAAATGTTTAAGAGAGGTTAGGATGACAAAAGGTGGTTCTGATGGATTCTGATCCTGGAATGATTTTGTCCTTGCTAGTGTTTCCTCAAAATGGGCAACTATTTGATGCAGTGAGGTGAATGTGTTTCTCCAAACAATCCTTTGGGAAAAAAAGACTCAAAGATTTGGCTTGTAAAAGGAACGTGGGTGGGCAAGAGAGGACTTGGGCCCTTAAAAGCAGACAGTTTTCTTGGGCCCAAGAAGAAGAGGAAGCCGGAGAGTCGAACCATGAGAGGGTCTCAACACACTGTTTCTGGCTTGAAGATGAAGGTTGTCGTATGAGCAGGAATGCAGGTGGCCTCTAGCAGCAGGCTGCTCCCTGAATGACAGACGGCGAGGACTGGGACCTTCAGGCTTTAAGCCACAAGAAATTGGATTCCGCCAACCACCTGAATGACCTTGGAAGCCGACATTTCCTCCTGGCTTCCACATAGGATCCCAATCCAGCCTTGATGTCAGCCTGGTGAGACCCTGAACAGAGAACTTAGCCACACCAGACCTGAACTTCAGAGCTACAGAGATGATAACTAGATATTGTGTTAAGCCTCAAAGTTTATGACAACTTGTTATACAACAATAGACAACCAATATGGGAGGCTTGTTCATTTCACAAAGTCAGGAACTGAGCCAGATGATCTCTTGAAACTGTCTTGCCGTATCTATTTTATAATCATAATACTCTGTCCTGATGGCAGGGCCACTGCTAGGCTATGTAGCACCTCTGTGCAAAGTTGAGAAAAGACACAGCCCTGGAGATGCAGAGCCTGGCAAGGACAGGGTGCTTTTCTCCAACTTGCACAGCAACGCATCAGGATGCTGGGCTTGGCATGGAGAGAACTGGCTAGATTGTTAGCTTTCCACTCAAGGGTCTTTATTCAGTGCACAACATGCACAACTGTAAGCAGCAGTCCTGCTTGGCAGACTCTTGTGTGATTCACTCATTATTCCATACACATGCCAGAACCAGCAGGAATATGGGACAGGCTGAGGCAGAGAGATGGATTTCACTGAAGAACTCTCTGCAACTCGGGGGGCACAAGGAGGGGTGGTCAGGTGGGTGGGAGGATGAAGGCACAGGGAGTACAAATTGGGAGGGAGGGGTGTTTGGGTGCATGTGAAGGAGTATGCATGTGATCTTTGCTGCTTTGGCATCTATTCTGGGCCCTTCTGATAAGCCCTCTACAGCCTGCAGCTTCTTCATAGTTATAAGTACCTGTAGTCACAAAGATAGAGCTTCCTCTGAGCAAACTGTATGAACACTTTGTCTCCACTGTCAGTTAAGATGTGACTGCTGGGCCTGTCCATGGGCACACACACCTGCACATGTTTGAGGACTTGGTGGTCATTCTGGAATGTCTGGGCTCATACTGGGCACTGTAACTCATGATTGACTCATTTGCTCTCCCAAATATCCACTTTCCCAATGCCTGAAGAGCTTCTTACCCGTGGCTAAAGGGAAAAGTGCATCTCACATGACTGTATGATTACAGATCTAGTCTTCAGGATAGGGTCAGAGGCAAAGTGGTACCAAAACCCCTCAAAGGAGCCACTCACTCTGTCTCCCAAAGGTCAGGGCAAAGTGAGGGGATTTTTATTTCTTAGAAAAGCAGTCTTCTAAAATAGGCACCCTTGGCATGCCTGGGTGGCTCAGTTGGTTAAGTGTCTGCCTTCGACTCAGGTCATGATCCCAGGGTCCTGGGATCGAGTCCCACATCAGGCTCTTTGCTCAGCAGGGTGCCTACTTCTGCCTCTGCCTGCTGTTCTCCCTGCTTGTGATTCTCTCTCTCTCTCTCTGACAAATAAAATCTTTATAGGCACCCTTCCTTTTGAAGGCTGTCATGATTTGCAGGTCAGCTCTACAAGGTAGAAAATATTTTAAATTACAGATTTTTATTCTCTCCATTCTTTCCTAGGATAAAAACTGAACCCTTCATCCCAGGAATTAGAAGCTCTCTGTAATGTCCATCCATCCATCCTTCCATCCATCCATCCAACCACCCATCTCTTCAACTTTATCTTTTCATGCTTGACCAAAGTCTACACTTCAATTCTCATTATGCTCAAAACATGCCATACTTCTGCTTATCCTGGAGACCTTCCTTCTTTCCTCCTTCCTTCCTTCCCTCTCTCCCTTTCCTCCTACACCCATCACTCCATCAACCCACCCACTCATCCACCCATCCGTTCCTTCCTAATGATGATACCACACAATGAAACTGCATAATAAAATACTTCATTCACTAAGTATTTATGAAGCTCCTAATGCATGGCAGACATGATTCTCAAGCAAGACTTTCCGACTTCAAAGAGTCTTCTCTGTAGCAGGGAGGCAGATAAGTAATGAAATAATCACAGTAAAGTGTGTTCAGTGTGATGATAGGGGGAGAACAGAGCTGAGGAGGCATGTGGTGAAGAATAAAATCAGGGAAGCCTCACCAGAGGAAGAGGTATTTCAGCAGAGGCCTGAATGATGAGTCAAGTTGGTTTGGCCACAAGGAGAAGAAAGAGTCTTCCAGAGAGAGGGGACGCCCTGTGCAAAGTCTTGGTGGTGGAAAAAAAAATACATGGTGGCTTCAAGGGGATGAAATGAGTTCAGTTTGGCTAGAGCACCAAGAGAGAGGGGGGAGAAGGGGAACAGATGAGTCTGGAGAGAAGGCAGAGTCAAGGACATAAAGGGCCCTATAAGCATTTGGGATGGTCTGCCCTCCTCTCTACCTGTCCAGGTGCCCCTTACTCCATTCAAATAGAATCTAGATACCACCTAGATCTAAGGATGTTCCTACACAACCAGTGCATGATGGGTTCCTGACCTTCTGACTACTGCACTAATCTAGTCATCTACAGCCTGATGCAGTCCATACTGCCTTCATACATCATTATCTTGCCTCCTGAGCTAGGCTCTATTTCAAAGGCTCAGAATATGTCTTGTCCCTCTCTCCTTCTTTGGTTCCTCTTCAGTGCTTACTGGATACATGGTCCATGACGCATCCATCCACCCATTCCTAACCTGTTAGAGTAGGCAGTTAGATAGACAGGAGCAGCCAGGGAGAAAGGAGGATAACAAAGGGACAGTTGCCAGGGACGATCTCCACCAGAAACTGCCCCATCTCCCTTAGACCAACCCTTTTTGCCGTTTAGCCCAGACTGATAAGCAGAAGATAGGGCAACAGAGACGGCCCCAGCTTTGGAACCTGCACACTTAAGGAAGACCTTATCTGCTAGTAACCCCAAAGCTCTTATAATATCTCTGTAATACCATTTGCATTGCGGGTTGGTCCCCCACCCCCACCCTGTGGGTTGTCTTAGCGGCTAGTGGGCAGATGACGACCATAAACTTGCACAAAAGCTTAGAGGGGAAGAAACCAAGACACGTTCATGGGTGGAACTATGGTAACAGGATGGGAGGGAGGAGACCAAATGAACCCCCAGAAAATAACAATGAGGAGCTCAGCATGCTGCCTCCCTCCTCTCCTCTTGCTCCTCTGCCTCTGGGGTGAGCTGTCTCCTTTTGCTAAAAAAAAAAAAAAAAAAAAAAAAAAAACCTTTGCTACTTTCACTCTATCAAGTCCCTCTTTCCTTGGAGAAGACGAGGACCAAGGAATCATACAACTCACTACCCCGGTTACACACCCAGTCGTTACATATCGGAAGTATGTTCCTGCTCTCATGAAGCTTGTAGTCCTATGATGGGAACATGGACAGAAAAACATCCCTTTTGCTGCTTCCCTTGGCTTGTGCGGAATTTCCATGCAAGTAGGGGGTCACAGTAAGCTCTAGGAAATGTATTATCTTAATATGGCAAATCAACACCCTTCCTCAGATCGCTCCAACCCGTCTCGGTTTGAACAAAGCGGGAACCTCAAGGAAGCTCCTAAGCTAGACCATTCCTCCCAGCCCCCAATGCAAAGAGAGTGCTGTATGTTTCTGAGTGTGTGCTCAGACATGTGGAAAATCAATGTGCTCATGCATTGTCTAGTTACAACTTCTCTGCCAGGACGACAGTGCTCTCTTTTCTTTAAGCTGGGATAGATTCCTCTCCCTCTTTGCTGCCTTGTGGTGGGAAGGGCTTCATATTACTATTTGTAGTGTGGGTGTGAGTGGGGTGTGATGGGGTGGAGTGAGGGCTGGGAAGCTCCACTCTAGGTTAGCAGGAGAGTCTGGCCTTGAAAGTCCCACTTAGGGGCGCCTGGGTGGCTCAGTGTGTTAAGCCTCTGCCTTAGGCTCGGGTCATGATCTCGGGGTCCTGGGATCGAGTCCCGCATTGGGCTCTCTGCTCAGCAGGGAGCCTGCTTCCCCCTCTCTCTCTGCCTGCCTCTCTGCCTACTTGTGATCTCTGTCTGTCAAATAAATAAGTAAAATCTTAAAAAAAGAAAGAAAGAAAGAAAGAAAGAAAGAAAGAAAGAAAGAAAGTCAGTCTCACTTATTCTCAAAGGGGCATCCGATTTCCGATCCCCAGAGCAGTGGAATTGTACAGGGTTAGGCTCTACTTGTGACTTGGTTATTTCTAGTCCTGTACGGCCCTCACATTTGCCCTGCCTCTCCTTAACTGAGTGGGGTCTGGGAAAGGGAGGACGATTCACAGCTCCAATTCTTTCCCACTTGCTTCTAAGTCAAGAGGGGAAGTAAAACAAACAAACCTACCAATGGTCTGGGAACAAATGCCTTCTGTATCCTGAAGCTGATAAATTCCCTTCCTGGAAAAGCAATGAGAATCATCTACAAAATCATTTTATTTACCTGTGTACTCCCAGCACCATAGAGACCAAGTGGCTGGTTATCTGATTAACGGCTTTGGAGATGTTGAATCTCTCTGTCTTGTTTTCCCTCTCCAGTGGGCATCTCATTTTTTTTTTCTCTCTCTCTTTAGATTTTCTTTATGTACTTGAAAGAGAGAGCAAGGATGCGCACACAGGTTAGGGGAGGGGCAGAGGGAGAAGGGCGTCTCAAGCAGACTCTGGGCTGAGCCGGGAGCCTGACACAGGGCTGCATCCCACAACCCCCGAGGCCATAACCTGAGCCAGATCAAGATCTGGATGCTCAAACGGCTGAGCCACCCAGGTGCCTTCGGGTATCTCATTTTCTAGAGTGATTGTGATCCAAGCAGAAAGTGGAGAAGACCATATCTTATAGACACGAACTTCAGGTACAAGAAAAACCTTCTAATAATTAGGAAGCGAGAGGGACCAGCTCTTAAGGACTTTAGTCAAACATTATCGAGGCTCCATACTGCCACCTTCATGCCCTGTCCACAAGAGCACGTATCCGGCCCGTACTGCTGGTGGATAATTTCTAGAGATCCCAGTGAATAGCAAGTTCAGGAAAGATTCCTGTCCCTGGGCTGGTTAGAAAAAATCCTTCAATTAGAGACTTAACTACATGGAAAATGTGCTTATTCTATAGAGGTTTTCTTGACTGAATCAATCAGGGACTAAACGAAGGCAGAGCAGTGGGCTCTGTTCTCATGCCAGTCAACGGAAATGCCGCCCCCTGGGGTTGTGCGCAGAGCAGCGGCTCTGAACGAGAAAACAGCAGACGGGTCACTGTCAGCCATTGTCACCATCTGAGTGTATTGTGCTGTGGGCCACAGCGGGGTTGTCAACAATTTCTACCTGTCAGACTCCTGCATGAACTGTTTTCCAGTTCTCGCCTTCTTCTACCAGCCAAAGGGCAAATTCTTGTTTTGCACCACCTAGAGACAAAACGGGGCTCAGGCTGTCCACGGTTGGAGCAGACTGCCTAAATCCTAGCCCCATCTCAGCTGCAGCAGCGCGGAGCACTGTGTCCCCTCCAGTGTGACAACCTAGCCCACAGCAAGTTTCACAGGACTTGGTGACCTTGTCAGGAATGTAGTAGGCAAACTTCTTGGAGAACAGAGAGTCTAAAGGTAGAAGCTGACATTTTCACAAGGGTGAGGGGCATACAAATCCTATTTGCCAGTGTTTAAAGCTCTGATATTCCGGGGACGGTCAGTGGAAGAGGCTGATGGGGAGCAGAGAGCAATGGGTCCAGAGACGGGACCGGGCTGAGGCAAGTAAGATGTAGGTGCAAAATTTAAGGGTACACCAAACGACCCAGTAATCCACATCAGCCATATTTTACTGCGATATTTTTAAAAGTAAGAATTAATACAACAATCCATGATGAACGAAATACCACACATTTAAAATAAAGACAGGACCCAAGCTTGACTCGCCTCACCCTAACCCTAATCAACTCTAGTGGCCATCCGGTGCCTTCTTGTGTGACAGAGACAAGGTCAGGAAGCAAAAGACTGGAGTCTGGGCTCTGAGGCTTCATTCCCTGCCTTCCCCTGGTCCTCCCCTCTCTCCAAGCTTATATAAGGGGGGCGGGAGGCCTTATTTCTCTCTTGGGATTTTTGTGGGTAATGGTACGACCAGAAAAACACAACCCTTGCTATGGAAACTGTGGGTCTCATTCAACTCAGTAACTGGGTGTGCACGAGAGAGAGAGAGAGAGAGAGAGAGAGAGAGAGAGAGAGAGAGAAAGCTCGAAAGCACAGTCAGTAAGTCTCCTGCTACACTCTCCAGAGCTAACAACTTTAGCCTTCCAGGACGCTCACCAACTTCCTGAGCCTCATAGAGTCTATCCCTCCCTCACCACTCTCCCTCACCTGTCCTCCCGCAGCTGAGGAAGCACCTGCCCTCTGGGACAGACTGGATCTCGGCAATGCTCCCTATTTTTAGACAATAGGGAGGGACTGGGGGAGGGCAGAATGTCTTCTCGGAGAATATTGCCTCTGAACTGTGCTCTGGACAAATAGCGGCCAGCTCTCTGTGGCCCTCGTTTCTGCCTCCCTGACCTTGTCAGTTCTGGTCCACCTCTCCTCTCTGCCATGCCGCCCTAGTCAAACCATTGTCACATGCGGATGGGACCCTTGCGACAGTCACCCAACCCAGCTCCCTGCTTCCATCCCGCTTGCCCTGTTGCGGCCCATTCTCCTCTCTACAGTCAGAATAAACTTTTAAAAATTTGTTTTAAAAAATCATAACATGCCACTTCCTTCCTGAAACCCTCAGTAAATTCCCCTTGTACTTAAGAGTAAAATTAAAATAGCATAATTTAGCCCAGGAGTTCTGAAACATTAGTACTCAAAATCACCCAAGGGCTCCATCCCCAGAGCTTCTAATTCGGAAGGTCTGGGTGGGTCCTGGGAATTTGCATTTCAAATAGGTTTCCAGGCAACTAACTTCTGGGCTTGGGGCTCCAAAACCACCCCAGAGAACCTGATGCAAAAACTCAGCTTGGCTTCCCCACCCCTCTCACCTTCTGTCCTCCTCTGTTTGCTTTCTATTTCCTCAAATCCATCAACCTCATTCCTGTCTTGGGTCCTTTGCCAAAGCAGTTTCCTTTGTTTGGATCTTTCTTCCTCCAGATACTCTTAGGACCGGGTCCTTTTAAAATGTCTCAGCGTGCATGTTACTTCCCTGTCCACTCCCTGGGATTGGACTCCAGCTACTATCCACCAAACCACTCTGGTTTGTTTTGTCTTCCTTGTTTATCCGTGCATGGTCTGTTTTCCCCCAATCTAATACAAGCCCGGAGAGGGCGGAAACTGGGGCTATCGCATTTACTAGCACCTGAACTATCTCTGGCACAGAGATGGTACCGCTACGTTTGTTCAGGGAACGAATGAATAGTACTAAGTGGAGGAACCAGAATTCGAGCCGGGGACGGACTGCAGAGCCTTCCAGTGGTCCGAGAGCTGTGGCAGAGATGTGGCTGGTCTCCGTGACTCCATTCTTGCCCACACAACTCAACTCCCTTTAGAGCCTAGTTACTGGGCTGCTTTCTTTCTTTCCCTTTTAGGAGCAGGGAGGGGCAGAGAGGGAAAGAGAATCTCAGTGCGCAGCTGACCTAGGGTTCATCTCATGACCCTGAGATCACGACCGGATCCAAAAATCAAGAGTCAGATGCTTCCCTGACTGAGCCACCCAGTTGCCCCTGGGCTACTTTTATGAAAAGGTCACTTGAATCCCTCTCCCTTCCTTCCCAAACAAGTCTAAACTCCCTTCCCCTGTCCTCTACGACGCATGCACGAAAGGAGTCACCTTGGCTGGAACCTGGCTCTGCTGTCACTTCAATACTCCACTCATGGCTTCATTGCAGTGTATTTTCCACGGTTTCTTCCAGTGATGGATGCCATGAAAATCATTAGTCACTCTGTCATTAGTGGTTCAGAGCACGGGCCCTATGGCGAGAGATATCTGGACTCAGGGTGTAAGAGTTTTAGGACTCGTGGCAAATTACTTCCTCTCAACGAGTCTCAGTTTCCTTCTCTGAAATGGGTGTGATACTAAAACCTGGTTTGTGAGAGGATTGAGACAAAGAAGTAAAACTCGGAGCATGGGAAGTGGCATGGAGTAAGCAGTCCAAAATGTCACTTAATGTGGTCATGGTCTGTTGTTTAAGTAAGAGCCAGAGCCACCAGGAAAAGGATTCCTTCTTCCCTAGTCTCCAGGATCAGGTCAGAAGAGGACAATACGGTTGGGAGTTGGGCAAGGGCTGGTGTGGGACCAGGCTGGAGATTTTCTGAGCTCCGTGGTTGGCCCGAGGAACGGTTCGAGATGAGGGGGTGTGCCTGGAGAGGGCTCACATCTCCTCAGCACCCCTGCTCATTTCCCAGCTCTGCATAGGGACCTTAGGAAGTCTTAGGAAGTCTCTCCGCTGATGGAGATGGTCCTTCCGCAGCACCTGCTGCCCCAGTGCAAGCGCCTGCCTTTCGGGGGGGCCACCTTCCCTACTATCCAACACTGCTCTTGGCTTTCCCCTGAGGCAGGAGCACACAGCGTGGCTGCTGAGGCTGCTCATGTGCCTATTTTCATCCCATCCCATCTTTCACGAAGAGACACCCTCAAGGATCCTGTCTGATCGCCATGGAGGTTTGTGTGGAGGAAGCAATGGTACCAAGTGTTGTACTGAAGACTCCTTGGCCTCGGCAAAGGGCTCCACAAGAGGTCAACGAAGTGGAGGCAGCATGTGAATTCACTGCCCACAGAGCCTTATCCTGGCTATTCTCCTTGAAGACAATCCCCCCACCTCCACGCCCTTTTCTTTTTCCAGAGATGAAAGAGTCTGACTTTGTAGTCCCAATCAGTGCCCATCACTCAAGTTCCTTTTTCACCCTACCCCCACGCCAATGACTTCTGACCCTGCTCCCTCCCTCCGTGGGCCTGGCAGTGGGGTGAGCTAACTGGCTTTTGGTGCAAGCGAGTCTGTTTCCCTTCCATTACAACTGTCTTCCTCCATTGCCACCTCTCAACACTTCCCGGGGCCAGTAGGTCTGTAGCCAATACTCATTTCGAGCGCGACATGTGCACACGTCTGCCCTTGCGGTGGAGAGCCTGTGTTCACAGAGAGGCGAGGGCCCGCTGACGGGAGCCAGCCCGGAGCCCCTCTGGAACCCTCTGTTAAAGACATGTTTGTATCTATTGCACATCTGCGGGCTGCTGTCTTCCCCATGACGTTCAGGGCATGCCAACAGCCAGGCAGAGCTGTGCACCTGGAACAGAAGGCGGTGACACTCCGGGTGGGAAAAGAAAACACAACAACAGTGACAGTCATATAATGCGCTGAAAATTCTACATCTGCCTGGAGGGCCTTTAATCAAGGATTTTGAAACACATTCTCCAGACTTTGCCCATTCATCTACCCCACATCCCTAGGAAAGAGCCGGCAGGTAGGGAGCCGAGCACTATAAATAGAGAACTGTATCATTATCTTTGATGAGAACACTATGTATTTAGACAGCATTTCTCTGAAGAGCTAAAGGGCTCCACACACATTATATTATCTAATTCTAACTCATTCATACAGTAGCCCCCAGACTGGCTGCCTTGCAGGTAGTTTGCTAAGGCTTTGGATCCACAGAAATTCACTCTGATGCTTTCTCCCTCCCGTCCTGCCCCTGCCTAATTCACAGACACTTTCCCAGGGCCGCTCCCACGAACCCTCAGAAGCCAATACCATAGCCTGACTCATCCTGTCTACACACCACACACTCCGTTTCACGCTGGCGATACTAAGCGCTGGAGGAAGAAGACGTGATACGTTTCCTTGCTGTCAGATTTCATCTGGGCCTAGTTTGTTGTGTTTTGAAAGTGTGGTTTGTATGGACTTTGTGATTATAGTGAAGACACAAGGCAGGGAATGGGTCTGCTGAGTGCGCTGACCACACAGGCCCGTGGTGAAGGCCAAGCTACCATGGTCAAGGCCAAGGACAGCCGCCTTGTTCACCTTGAAAATGCACATCACCTTTAAAATTGATCAAGTTGGGGCACCTGGGTGGCTCAGTGGGTTAAGCCTCTGCCTTCAGCTCAGTCATGATCTCAGGGTCCTGGGATCAAGCTCCACATCAGGCTCTCTGCTCAGCGGGGAGCCTGCTTCTCCTTCACCCTTTGCCTGCCTCTCTGCCTACTTGTGATCTCTCTTTCTTTGTCAAATAAATAAAATCTTAAAAAAAAATTTTAAGTTGATTAAGTGGATTTTGTTCACTTGTAAGAGCTTCTGTGTTTCCCTTCCACTGATACCATCAGGGAGGCAATGTTCTTCTGTTAGGTAATCATTGTCCCCTTCACAGTTGTAAAGAAGCAATCAAGTGTGTAATTATTTCCTCATTTGTCTCCCCCACCCCCCCACCCCACTCTAAGCTCCAGGAGGGCTGGGGCTGTACTTGTTTTAATTGTGTCCCTATCCCTGATGTCGAGCACATGTCCGGTGCATAATAAAAATATTTGTGGAATGACTGAATGAGGGAATGAGTGATGGTGTGAGTCACAGTGAGCCTGCTCTGGTTTATGGCTTCTAATCAGGCCCTTTGTTGTACCAGTTTAAGTTCCATTTTAGGGCATGACAAAGGCCTCCACTCCCACTCCGTGCCATGCACCTAGAAAATGCTGTCTCACCAACACTCCCTCTTGCTCCCCTCAGCCCTCAAGGAGCACCTAGGGGCTGCTCGGGTAGAAGCCATATACCTTCCCTCTCCTCCCAGTTTCCATCACACCGAGTCTAAACCCATCTAATAGTTTAGTGGAGCTCTGTCCTCAGCGTGGTTCTATGACCTGCTCAAACAGTGCAGCATCCCCAGCAAGCTCTCGTGCCTGCGTCTGCGTATGTGATATGGTGGGGAAAACACAAAAGCTCTGGGGTCGCAGACTATGGAGTTCAAGTCTTAGCTCTAATGCTTGCAGCTGTGTGACCTTGGCCAACTTCCTAAGCTCTTTGAGCTTCTGTGTCTTCAGCAGTAACATGGAGATGATAACATCCACATCGGGTGGCGTGTAGCCTAGATGAGAAGACACAGGCAGCAGGCTCAGTAAATCACCATTCCCTGCCCTTCTCTTCTATCCTCGACCCTTCCTTTGACTCATCCTCCCTCCTGGCTGCCACTCATCCTTTGGATGCTTCTAGCTGTCACCCCCTAGGTTTTAGGCTCCATGCGGGAAGTGTTGAGACTCGGACTATATTTAGATGCCTTAGCTCTTTTATCTTTTACACCACTGTGTTGCTATGGTGATGGTGGAGAGGGAAGGGGGAGGACAGCCTGAAAGGAAAGATGGAGCTCGGCCATGAAGATGGGTGGATCTGGCTGGGGACTGGTTCCAGTGAGCTGGCACTCTCCAAGAATGCTTACCTGTGCATTCCATCATCAGGAGGTGCCCCAAGGAGATAGGAGGAGGCAATGCCCAGGAAAAGTTCGTACGAAAAGGGGAGATAAAGAAGAATGACTGTTGAAAATTGTTCATTATGCTGCCCAGCCACAGCCTTAGCTTCTGGAGCCTTCCTCGAATGGTTTATCAATCAAGGTTGGCAACTTGCCCAAGTCACGCAGCTGGTAAATGGCAGAGCAGGGACTTGAACACCTGGACTCCTAATCCAATGCTCTTTCCATACCAATGGCTATCAAAAACCATTTTTTAAAGCTGAAGAAAATTTGTGTGAAGAAGGAAGCCTACAGTGAGGTATAACCAAGCACAGCAGGCAAAATCAGAGGTGCTCTAGTTGAAGTGGAGGGTTCCTCTTGGACAACCTCTCCTTCCAGCCTCACATGCAGTGAGAGAGAGGTTTAGGGAGCCCTTCTCCAAGTGTAGTTGTGGACATCCCCATATTACAGACATCTGGCGTAACCGTAAAAGTGCAGCTTCCCAGGTCTTAATCCCAGATTCTGATTCAGTAGATCCCAGGAGATTCTGATAAACACTAATTTAACGGGAGGCAAATTAGCAAACTCTTGAGTCAAAAAATTGGGAGAAGGGACATAAAGGAATGATCTTTCTCTTTTCCTATTTGATTCCTCAAGCTCATTTATAGCAGCCTAAGGGCAGGCATCTCAAAACGATCAGGCTGGACTGTTCTTTGGTTTCCAACTGCCTTCTGGGCCTTGGCCAGTTGCTAAACTCTGGGTTCTAGCCTATGGACTGGTCATCAGATGAAATCACAGCCATTGTCTGACCCTGGTGAGGTCATCACTGTGCCTAACAGAGCAGATATACATGCAAGGAAGCTCTGGGTAAAGGTTCAACGAATGGATACCATACTCAAGAACATACAAGGAATGTTTATCAGGTGAAAAGTCCCAAAGGAGCATGTGAGATTTGGACTGAAAATAGACTTACTGATCAAGTGCAAAATCTGGGAAAATATACAGGGGCAGGAAAGCCCACTCATTGATTTCCCATCATTGAAGGGTTTGGGAGAACTATATGACAAAGCAAGAAAGTCCTGATGATGCAGTTGAAGGAGGCAGTCAAGATTAAACTGAGGTTTTTATCTCCCCTATATGCTGAAAACCTAATGATGTCCCCCTCCTCTATAAGCAAGAGCTTCCTCTGGGCCACACACTGTGCTTTACACAAATACGTCATTTAATCCCTCCCAGTATCCCAGATACTATTAGAATTCCTAGCTTGCAGGTAAGGAAACTGAAACTATTAGAAGTCAGGTAATTCTGCCCAAGTTAACTCAGCTAGTAAGAGATAGAACCAGGGTTTGATCCCAATTAATGGTCTGATGCTAAGGCCTATGTATATTCTTACCCAAAATGAACCCATAAAGTAAGTGTATGAAGTCCAATTGAGTTCTCATGATGAGGGTTTTTTCAACCTCAAATTATTTCCCCCAATTTTTGGGGAGATGATCCCTACTTAGCTGATGTTTTAGGATAATCTAGTACTGGGTAAGTGCAGGAATATCTCCAAGAAGATTATTTACCCAGTTTTTTTCCATTTCTGCTTCCTGATCTTTCAGCAGATTGCATTTTTAAAGTCTTTTTAAAAACAGATTTTAGAAGCCCCCAACAACAGAGGACCATAATACATTTATTCTGTAAGTCCTGCCTCTGAGGCAGAGCCACAGTCCCATCTGCTCCAGTAACCTTCCCCAGTGACTTCCCCTGTGGGGCACTCCCTCTTCAAACTTGTCCCATTTCCAGTTTGTAGGAACCACTTGGCACCCAGTACCCACAACCTCTGTCTTCTCCCATCCTTGTCCTGTGAGCTCCACGGGGCATGGTCACGCTGTACATGTCTCTGTTTCTCCAGCACTTGGCCCAGTGAGGTTAACTTGAGCCACTGAGCAGTCACACAGGAACAGGAAGTTGAAACAAGGGAAATCAAAACTGGAGGCGGCCAAGGAATTGTCAGTACAAAGGGAGGTGAGCACGGACAGCATGAATTCACCAGCCTTCCATGCAACTGACTGGTTTCCACGGTGCCTTTTGGAAACTGACCTGGCGCCTCTCCGCGGCATGTCTGTCCCACAGATTCTGGCCACATAGGTACAGTTACTCATTTCCAAGATCCATCCCTCAGGCATGGAGCTCTCTGACGGAGACTTCTTCTCTCTGGATAGTCCTTTACTGCTTAGAAAATGCTCTTTCATGCATGACCACTCAACAGTTTCCCAATTGTCCTGTGGGGTAGGCAGGGTGATTGTCAGGGACCCCACTCTACTTATTGCTGAAAATGGAATTATGGGGTGAATTTTGACTCATTTCCTCTCTACCAAAGGAAAACAAAATCCTATTGGAAAGGGGGCTGGCAATTAATCTTGAGTTTTGGAGTAGGAAGAGGAGAGGAGCCAAAACTAATGATAACACCAGACAGCAGACAATTGACCGTGTTTTCTATTCCTAGCTGCCTAGTACCAACTCCCAATACCTGAAGGATAGGGAGTGCTGGTAATTCCTTGCATGTGTCCCAGGCACTTTATTTTTTTATTTTTTTTAAAGATTTTTATTTATTTATTTGACAGAGATCACAAGTAGGCAGAGAGGCAGGCACAGAGAAAGAGAGGGAAGCAGGCTCCCTGCTGAGCAGAGAGCCCAATGTGGGGCTCAATCCCAGGACCCTGGGATCATGACCTGAGCCAAAGGCAGAGGCTTAACCCACTGAGCCACCCAGGTGCACCCCCAGGCACTTCTATTTAGAGCTACTTCATGTTCTCCTCACAACAACCTAGTGAGGTCCACAGAGCTACAACCACTCTCATTTGAGGGGTTTGGTAATCGAGACCTAGAGGAATGAAGGGATTTACCCAAGGCCACACAGCTGGTAAATGGCACTGCTTGGATTAGGCTCACATCTTCAAGTAACAAGGCCAAGGTCTACCTAGTCCATACCTGGGCGTTCTGAAGGTAACAGAAGCAGTGTACTAAGATGGTCCACTTCAAAACACTGGTCATATTACTACAAAGGAGACAAGAGCAGAGATGTTGCTCTTAAACTGACCTGTGTTTGAGTCATAGTCCTGGCACTAATAACTGGATAACACTGGGAAAAATCACCTTTCCAAGCCTCAATTTTCTCATCTGTAAGAGGATGGCATGAGGATTAAGGGAGACATCCTCCTGCGGGCTGCTGAGCACAATTTGCTCAGTATCTATTCATGCCCTTATGATTGTTGACAGCAACACTGGCATTAATTGCTGAATCTGTTTTAATGAAATGATCCCAAATAAGATCGTATCATCTTGGTTATTTTCCAAGATGGGGATAGTATCCCACACACATAGGCATCTTCTCTCTTTCACCAACTTCCCTATTCTGTTTCCTACAAGTGGCTGTAAAGTTACTTTTCAAGCATACCCTCCATTAAGAGTAGATTTGATGCTTGTTGCCAACCTTCTTGGGCTGGAGGGTAGAAATCCTGCGGGTGGGTGGTTATCTTATCTTTTCACCCTGCTGGCCATTATTCAGCCAAGCTTAACACATTTCTGCCTTTTCATTTTTCCCTCACCCTCTGTCTAGTCAAGTTTCTAAAGAAGCAGACTTGTCACTGAAGTCATCAGACAGAATACTTAGCATTTTCCTCACATGCACACACATTCAAAGTACTTTTCCATCTCTCTCCAGTGCTCAGCCTCCAGGGGGAATGCGGTGTCCAGGAGTGTGGCAATAAGAGAGCGGAACATGAAATATTTTCTGGAATGGCTAATGCCTAACTGGGACCCAGAAAATATTCACCGAGGAAGGCAAGAAATGGAGTTGGGGAGAGACATCACGGACCTGCCTCAGGTCAGAAAACTGGATTGCAGGGTCTAAAGTGACTTTGGGCTCCAGATTTCTAGAATCCTGTTTCCTAAATGACATTTGAAATGTTTGAAATGGGAGACAAAGAGCAGCGCACGTGTCAGTACAGAATGGAGTAAGAAGACGCCTCGGAGGTGCTCATGTGCTTTATAACATAGGTGATGGAAGGGACGATGTAAGGGGGAAGGAGGGTGGGGAGGAGGGAGTGCCCTCCTGGACTCCAGAAGCTCAACCCATTCATATGGCTACTGATCATCTTACGGGCAAAGCATGTGATAGGCGTTAGGGGTTGAAGGAGTTACAAACATGAGTAAGACATTGTTTTTTACCTCAAGGAGCCTAGTACAAAATAGATTACAAACGTTGAGAAACAGTGACCTGGCCGTATTCACAGTGTACAGATTCCTGTCCATGGCAATTTTGCCTCGGCTCTACTCTTGGGAGAGAGAGTGGATTGGCACTCCATTTGCCTTCACGAAATGAACCATACAACACATACACAAAACCATATGGTAATAATAATAATAACAAGAAGAATAATAATAAAACACATAAGCAGATCATCATTTTCTCTTTCCTGCCTCCTTAGGCTTTCTTTGGTGCTGACACTGAAGACGAAACGTTGACCTGCTTTCTCCTGCGTAACAGTGTTTGTAGTTGGTGTTGGTGACTAGTTCGTGTGATGTCCCCGAGGCCCTTCTCTCACCTTTCACCTGCCCAGCTCCCCACCCGCACTGGCCCACATGGACCACATCTCTACAATATGCCCACTACTGTGTCTGGCACCCAGTTGGGCATCATAACAGAGATGGCAAGCTACACAGAGATAAATAAAATCAGTTTACCTCCTCTTTTGAGAACTCACCGTCCAGTGGGGAAGGCAGATATGTGAGCGGATCTTTATGCTGTCAGCTCAGACTGACTTACAAACCTGGGAAGGACTTTGAAGTTCCTATAGGTCTCAAGCCATGCGTTACCTCATGATAACGCCTCTTCCTTACGTACCGTTCAGTAGGTTCCTGGGATTGTTTCAAGTGTCTCCCAGGTACTAACTTAGCAAATCTCCATCACCCAGCAGGGTAGAAACTATTATTTTATTCATTCTCCTCTTTTAGAGATGATAAAACTGAGGCACAGGACACTTAAGTCACTTGCCTAAGGTCACATGGCTAATATACGACAGAGATAGAACTTGGACTGAGATAGCCGAGCTCCCCAGTCCCTTAACCACCACACTATACTGCCTTTCAAGTGAGATAATAAAAGTTGCTTTCTAGTGAGACAGAAGGAGATAGTGGCCTCTGTCATCTGTTATCACCTTCGGGTCTCTCTGGCTTCTTTTCAACCCACACTTATCGAGGGCTCCTTATGTGCCAACACCAGGCTGAGTGCCCTCAACACATCTCACTTACCCCTCATTACAATGGAACAAGGCGGGACTAGCACTCTGTCCTGTTATGGACAGAATGTTTGTGTGTCCCCCCCCCACCAAATTCTGGAATTGCCAGAGCAGTAAGATAAGATTTTCTAGTTCCCTTGGTTTAAGAGCAGCCACACCAAGCCCTCACTCTGGGAACGTGTTTGTATCCACATCTTGCTGACAATGAATCAGAACACAATACCCGGACCCCCTTCTACATGGAGCCAGTGCCCAGCTCGGAGTGCCAGAGCCGCCCCACAGTTCCAAAGGTCCTGAGTGGCTGGAGTCTGGGGGCTGCTGCTGTCACCTTCCACTGGTTCTCTCTCCCAAGACTAGAGCCAAGGCAAAATTGCCACGTACAGGAATCTGTACACTGTGAATATGGCCAGGTCTTCTTCTAGGTCACTGTTTCTCAACGTTCCACCTTCCAGGTGCATCCACCTGTCCACTGTCCGATGCCTCACCACCTTCAATGGTTATTTAAGAAAACAGAAATTTTCCAAGGATCTCTACCCACAAAACAAGTTGTTAAAGTCATTACAATTATCCAAAGGGAAAAAGAATTCAGGATAATTCTTATCTCCCAAATTCTGGAGTTTCCAGAACAGTAAGATAAGATTTCTAGTTCCCTAGAAACTTACCTTCTAGTTTCCTGGCCTAAGTCCAAGCTGGAGTATTATTAGGAGAACCATCATAAAAAATGAGACAAGGAAGACAGCTGAATGAAGAATAAGGAGGCTGCAGACAGGCAGATGGCGTTCTGAAGGAGGAACACCGTCCTTAGGAGGCTCTTGGATTGCCATGCGTCTCCCATTCATCTCCTGCGACTTCCTGGAACAAGGGCTGCTGATGTATGTTATCTATCGATGGCCCAGCAGTCCTATAAACACTGTCCATCAATAGCCACAGGGGTCTGTGTCCCACAGGCTCAGACACTTGCCACTCGATCTCATTTATCTTCACCCCTTTTTGTTACTGCTCGGCTATAAAAAATATCTTGAGTGCTACAATCTCCTCTCTTTCCCGTCTTAAGCTGTTACTCTCTATCAAATACTCAATTCCATTTTCTGGATGTACAGAAAAATCACTTGAGCTGCCATTCACAATTTTGGCTCTTGAGGCAAATCAAACAAATTCAAAACAATTGTTACAAGAGCTAAAAGGCAAAAAAAATCATTCGGCACCAATGCTTTGGCTTCATGGAATTTGACCTCCACATACTGCCTGTCATCCCCACTTTATACACAGGAAACATAAGCGCCAGAACTTTGCAACCCATGCAGTTTCCAGGTGGGAAATTAACTAACCAGTCTTCCAAATATTCATAGCTCATCTACATTTGCAGGGAAGTGGGCTGGAAACCAACAAAGTAAAAGTCAGATTTTGTGCCCACCAAGAGATTGCAACGTATGTAGCATTTGCTGGTTACAGAACAGGTACTATAGGAAGTGTACCGTTAGGGAAGAGAATAATTACTTGGTAGGTATGAAAATTGTTCTTGTACGAGCTGGGATGGAGTCAGTCATTAGGAATACATAAGGTTCAGGTAGGTGAAGTGAAGAAGAAACTTACAGTGTGGCACTCAAAGAGGAAAATGCAAAGTGTATTCAGCAGACCATGGGCAGGCCATGCGGCCAGAGCAGAAGGGATCATAGGAGCCAGTGGGTAATGCCTTATACATCGGGTTGGTGGTGTTCTGAGAACTAGCAAAGCCCCTCATCTAGACAGGAATCCCCTGAGCATAGAACCCGTCTGGGCAAGCTTTCTGGGGATGCCGGTACCTACCACCTCCTCTGGATACTGCTGGTTCTCTATGAAGGGTTCACTGAGAGGCACAACTGCTCTGAGCTACATCATCTGGATAGTTTTGTCCTCCCTGCCACCCTCACATAATGGTCTCTTTCTCCAACAGACTACAGACCCTTTTCCTGCTGCTTCCTGTCCCTATCTGCTGACACACAGATCACTTGCCTTAACATTGAAAACCTCAGTACCTGGCTCACCATCTTCCCACCACCATCCTGGGTGATGTTAGTGACCCCAAAAGATGACTACTCTTTGCCCCTCACTCCACTGACCTTTACATCTTTGATGACCTTCACCACCACTTCAGCTGCCCACCCTATGCCTTGACTATTCTCATCCCCTAGAACTTCTCCATCTCTGACAGAATAAGTTCACACATTCCAAAGCTGAACTTACCATCTTCTTACCAAAGCCTTCCTCCCCCCATCTCCATGCCAGTGGATCACACCGCCATGCGTTCATTCCTGCAACATGGCTCCCTCTGCAGACTGGTACTGTCCCTTCCAGTCAGGCTCCAAATCCTGCTGTTTCGACCTTCTTACAGCTCAAGAATACAATTCCTTCTTGCCATTCTCCTCTAAAACTTACTCACTAGCCACCTCTGGCCTGGATCCCGCTAACAGTCTCCTAACCCATCTCCGTGACCCGATTCATACTTACTCAGTTTCATTCTTAGAACACAGCTATAGCCATCTGCTCAAGATGCAAATCTCATTAGCCAGTCCCCTCTTTTTAATGGCTCTTCACTGTCCTCCAAACTTCCTGGCATCCTGTAAAAGGCCCGTTTTTGGACTGAGGCTACTTGCCCTCTTTTTTCCCCAGTTCCCACATATCCTCCTGATCTCAGACACCACCCTTTCCGAGATGGTTTCCCCAACCTTCCTAGACTGGACTGGTGGGTCTCTCCTGTCATTGTCCCACAGCACCTTGCCCTTGCTTTGTGAGGACGCTTATCACACCCAGCTGAAATGTCTTGTTTACAGACTGTCCCCAGCACCAAGCACAGGTTCCAGAACACAGCAGAAGCTCACGAATGGGTGTGAAATAAACAAATAAGCATATGAATGATTGAAGAAAAGAGGCATGAGAAAAACATTTTAAATACAGAAATGAGAGGCCAAGCAAAATAAAAAATAAATGTAAGGTTTTGCCCCTCCTGGGTGACGGAGGTGGGGAGATGGTACCCTGGATAGAACTTCCAGAAAAGGAGGAGGACTTGGTTTTGGTGAGTGAAAATGAGGCTTTCAGTGTGGGCATGCTGACTGGGGAGATTATGGTTAGCCATAAAAGAGCGGGTCCAGGAGTCACAGATTTGGGCTTTATCACAAAGAAGATGTCTCCGAAGCCATCGGCACTAAGGGTAGCTTCGATATAGAACTGAGAGGAAAGGGCAGCTGACAGGGGCTTCTTTGTGTAGGAAGTTTTTCCAATTATCCAGATAAGTCGGGTCTCAAGTGAGGTTTTCAGCTCTTCATTTTCTGAATAATTGTCTCCATTGTTTCTGACTTCGAAGATCTGCTCTGTTTGGTTTTGTTTTGTTTTTCCTCGTCCTAACAACTATTTCTCTTTTTGGAGCGTATTTTGCTAACTCCCGCTGTTAATCGCCTCAACATGCAACCAGGCCATTGTGACGTCTGTCGGCTGCTGTAGGAGGCACGATGCTTATTTTTCAATTGGCTTCTACTGTTTTCCCCCAAAAGATAACTTCTTGGATTAACACACTGACAGGCTATTGGCCCATCTACATTTCACCAGACATATTCTTGCTCCATCTCCCTCCTGCCTCCTTTAAGTGGATCGTCCATACAAGATCTGTGTTCTGAATTTTCTTCTTCTCCAGTCCAGGGACTATCTCTGAGTCCTGAAGCATATCACGTAACATGGGCACATTCTTTTTTTTTTTTTTTTTAAGATTTTATCCATCTATTTATTTGACAGAGAGAGATCACAAGTAGGCAGAGAGAGACGGGGAAGTAGGCTCCCACCGAGCAGAGAACTGGACGCGGGGCTCAATCCCAGGACCCTGGAATCATGACCTGAGCCCAAGGCAGGGGCTCAACCCACTGAGCCACCCAGGTGTACAAGGGCACATTCTTATGCCTACCTGTGGATTCTGAGAGCTCAGTCCTGCTGCTAGGGGAGAGAACAGTGCAAGGGGAATTCACAAGAACTACATTTTCCCCCCGAGGGCCCCAAATCAGCTAACATTTTCCTGATTGAACTATAAAGGTTTTATTTAGCGAAGTTACCATCATTTTTTAGGGTTGAAATATAAATACACAAGCACTTCATGAATCTGAGAATGTACATTCCTATCTAGGACAGAATCTTTGGTCTTTTGAAAGCACTTGTACATCACCCTTATTCTAAATACATTCACTGTGCTAAATTTTTGCTCCATATAGAATTACTCCAGTAGGTCCTTAATGAATGTGTATGGCTGGAAGTAGACTCATTGTTGAAGTATGGAACTGCATCCCAGTTGTAGAGTAGCCCTGGTCAATTCTGGAAGTCTCTATGTGTAGCAAAAACTTTCTTTGTTCTAGGGAATGGGCCTCTGCCCTCTGGGGGTCATGAGCTGATCTGACGATTCAGATGCTTTTTACCAGAAAAATGTACACACTCTGACACAGTATTCTGTATACAATTTCAGGGAGTTCACAAGACCCTATGAAAACCCAGCATTGATCCCCTAAAGGTCCCTGGGCTCCAGGTTAATAATTCCTAGACTAAGGGCTAAAGCTCAGTTGTTGATGGGTGAGGGATTTCAGTAACCTCAGAATGTGCAGAAAACAGCTGCAACAAAGCTGTGAACCACTAGGCAGTAGCTACAACTGCCAGCAGGAGATGTGCGGCTTGCGTGCAATCACGCCCAGCATGGCACTGGGTAAGCTGCCATCTTTTCTTCTGCAGGGTTATCAAGCTTTCAACTTGTTCTATTATGAGGTTTTATTTTATGGCAGCAGAGCTCTGATTTGATGATGAAAATCAGCACAAAATAGCTCCTTTTTTTAAACAAAAATTTGCCTTACAGACATTTCAGCTAAAACAAATGCACTTTTTAGCAAGAGGGAAGAAAGGGGCAGAGGAGGCTCCTGTGTTAGGAGAGCTGCCCTTTCTGCCGCTGCCCCCACCCCTTGCTTCCCACGAATCTCCAGCTCTTCACTTTTTCTAATATTTTACACTCCCTTGACTTCTACTCACCTTTATTAGATCTCATTTCATTTTCTTGAAGCTGGCGCCTCAAAAGCCTAGATCAGTGCCAATCTTCTGAATGTCTGGTGTTTATCTCATTCCATATTGCTCTGCACATAACTGATTTCTGAGTCGCACTCCACTCCCTTGAATCCTAAGGGGCCAGCTTGGTGCTTTTGATCATTTGAGCCAACATCCTGTATGCTCCTTTTCAACTTGAGACGACATAATCTCCCTCCTCCGATATTATTTTTTATCTTAACTGACCTTTAATTTTTGAAAATATGCTTAAAAGTACAACCTGAAGGATACAACAACTTAGTAGCCACTGGTTACCATCTGCATCACGATCTACCTTGTCTATCTCACCATCACCCTTAGAGCTGCATTTACTAAGGTTTTCTATGTACAGCAAAGCTCGTTAGTTACTGGGATGATATGAGATTTTTCTCTGTCTTCCCAAAGGAAAATCATCGAAAACAGAATCATATCAGATAGTTTTCAAGCCAACATTTCTCACCATGTTGCTTCCTTTCCAATATCTCCGAGCCCACACACTTTGTTCGGGTACTTCTTTGTTCTATTCTAAACTACTACTATTCTATTTTTTCAGAGTTCTTGTGGTCCTAATTTCATAAATATTTTCAAAGAACCTTATTCTTTAATCCTTAACATCAGGACTTTACCACCCTCCCTTTCTGGATTTTTGCCAATATCTTTGTTTCTGGCTAGAATTCTTGATGATTCTCCATCATCAAGTGTCCCTCAGCTTTCCTGATGGCCCTCCTCACTCCAGTGGAGACCCATGAGGATGGCTCTCTTCTGGCTATCAAGACTCTTTGTCACAGAGTTTAGGACATTGTGTCACATATTATGACATAGTAAGTCATATTGACTTACTTGGCCATGTCCATACTAGACTGAGAGCTCGTTAAGGTCAGGGATTAGGTATTATCTGTCACCTAGAGCATCAACCTCCTTCTTTCAGCCCTCTGCTTTGGGGTATGTTCAATCCTCTAATTCTAACCATGTGGTTGAAATGGAAGCCACCATCTTCTGAGATATCCTCCCTCCTTGGCAGAGTGAATGGTCTAAGTGATTCCTGACACAGGAGGGACAGTGTGCCCCCAATATTTAAGCCAAAGATGTGAGCCTGATGGCTTCTTGCAGCTGTCTCCAGCCCTGTGACGGGAGCCAGTCTGAGAGAAGAAAGCGGGCCTGGACGGAGAAGAAAGAAAGAATCCTGGAGGCATCTGAGTTCCTGGTTGTGGTCATCCCTGAGACTATCATTCTCATGCTTTGCTTGTGTGAGCCAATGAGTGAATGCAAGTTGGGTTTCCACTCTTCGCAATGAAATACTCTTCTCAAGCAATGTGGACTGCCTTCTTCATGTCTCTTCCTCCAGTAGCTGACTCAGAGCTTGGCATTCAAAAGGGGCTCCATAAACTTAGCTATTGATGTCGTGTTTGTTGTCATGTGAAATCAAGGACTAAGAGGAGCAAACACGTGTCATATTATGACAGGTGTGTGAAGGTCACGCCTTAGAGCTATACAGTGATGACTCCCTATACATTCTGAGCATCTATTTGGGTCTAAGTTTGTTCCATTGGTATTTGATCAACTGTCCTGAAGAAATGCTGACTACTTACTTACTTATTGTCTAACTAAGAATACTTAGCTTTTCTAGGCTATAGTCCTGAAAGACCAAATGAGAAAGACTGCATGCAGACACCTACAATGACAGGCTACCTGGCCGCCCAGTTGGCTTTCCGTTTGCATGGTGGGAGAGAAGACAGCTGAGATGGACGCTGTTTACCAGCTGTGAGGCTCTGGGAAAGCAACTTCAATTCTCTGGGCCTTGCTTTCCCCGTGTGCCAAACAGAGGGACTTGTCCCATCCCTCACGGGACTATTGAGAGGATAAAATGAGAAAACACATATGGTGGCATTTTGTTGTTGTCAAATCCTTTCCAGGGAAGCATGTCAGGCCCTTTTGTAAACACAGAGGTCACTGGGCTGACCAGTCTGCTCTGATAAACACATGGCCTACGGCAGGGTCACAGCTTCAAGAGCGAGGAGCTGAGGTGAGCCATCCCACGTCCAACATCCACTTTATCTCTTTCCTCTCCTCTTGGCTCAACTGTCAAACAAAGCTTCTAGACACTTTCCACTCTGCCCCAGCTCAGAAAGCCTCTCAGCACAGCCTTTGGCTATGAAAATGGATCCTGAGTCTCCTGCTGACCCGTTCCATCCCTCGGAACATGCCCCCAGGTATCTGTCTTCGCTAACGAGTTGGGCTGAACCTCAGTGAAACCTGACAGACTGTTTCCTCACAGATTTCCCACAACTTATGCAATGTCCAAGGTGCCTCTGTAGAACACAGCCAGCTTGGTCTAAGACCTGGTGATGACAGCTGGCCAGATGGTGTGGGCCAGCACGGGCCAGCTGCCCGGGAGCCCCATGCTTCCTTCTTGCTGATCTCTGCATAAGTAGCTCCCAGCAGCTTCCTGGCCTGCTTGACTGGAAAGGGATGTCTCCCACACCTCTTACATGACCTCCCTCCGTTAGAAGGCAATGGTAGGAAGACAGAGGCTCTGGAGAGCTGGGTTCAAATCCTAGACCTGCCACCACTGTGAGAACTTTACACAGGCTATAAAATCGAGATAATAAAGCCCTGCTGCAAGAAGGACCAACAGTCACATAGGTGCTCAGTAACTGATGTTTCTTTTTTCCATCCCTCAATTATAAAATAGTCCCCATCACTGGGAGATCTTCTATCTCTTGTAGAAACGTGCAGGCAAACCTGAAACCACGAGTAAAAATAACTAAAAAATAAACTTTTGGGTTGGGGGGGGAGAATCCATCTCTTTATCTCCCTGGCCTACTGAGACCCAAATTCTACGTTCTGTATTCCCCTGGCAATAAGGGAAGAGATAGTCTGAGCTATGTTCCTTCCAGGCATGCGGTGGGTATTGGTGGGGGGTGGGGAATAGGGCTCACTTTGCAGCCTTGCTCAGGATGAAGACAGACTGTCCCCCCGCTGCTGTTGGTGGGAAGGAGATCTAAGCTAGGTACGGCTCGACAAAGCCCAGGGGGCTGGCAGTGTGTGACAACAACAAAAATGATTCCCATCTGCAGAGGCTGCTTACATTTTTCAGAGCACTTTCTCTTCTTTTATCTGTTTTCCCCCTACAATATCCATGTGAGATGGGCATTATCATTCCCATCTGACAGATGAGGAAATGAAGCAGAGAGCAGAGTATCACAAGTGGCTCTTAGGAATCAGAGCTATGCTCACATCCTGACTCAGCTCTGTGACCTTGAACTAGCTGCTGACCCTCTGGGCCCCAACTGCTTGTCTATAATACAGATCTGAAAGCTTCCGTCTCATAGGGCTGTTGGGAAGTTTATGAGGGTTTGTCACATGATAGAAAGAACAGAGGCTCTGGAGACTTGTATGCAAATATCCAGAAACCCTGGACCTTAGCTCCACGAGTGTACCCCCACATAGCAGATTAGCAAAGATTTGGTCCCAAGACCCAGATGTCCCAATTCCAGAGTCTGAGATCTTCCAGAACTTTGCTTAGGATGCTTTTCCTCTGAGGCTCTTGAACTGAGTCTATCCTGAGAGGTCCCAGGGGCACCCCTGCCCCACCCCCCTGCCCTGGGCCAGCCAGGGCTCTGTGGAGGGGGAAGGACCAAGCAGAAAAACCATACAACCTGCCAGGATCAGATGCCACATCTGGGGGGCCAGGCACTGACACAGAGGCCAGAGATCTGCATCCCCAGCCAGGCTTGTTTTATGACTCAAGTTCTCCATCTGGGAAAAGGATGTGACTTTCTTCTGCCTTGACCTTTTCAACCCCACTTAGACCATCGCCATGGCTTCATGGCCAGGCTGCCCACTGCTCAGAGGCCTGGCCGCGGTGTCTGTTTTCCTCCACTTCCCTGCCCTTCAGGTGGGTCCCTGACCCAAGCTTTCCCCCTGGAATGTGGAGCTTTAAGGATACTGTGGCTGCCCGAACCGAAGCTAGGCAAACTCGGGAGTGTCAATGCAGGTTTTTCCACGTGCAAGACCAAGCAATGAGATAGTCTGCAGACTGAGAGAGAAACAAGGCGAGATGGGGAGAAGCAGGTGAGAACCCACTGGGTTCCAGGGGAAAAGAGAGGAAGACACTGGAAATATCCCAGTCCCCCAGAAGGCCCTTTGCCCCAACTTGAGTTCTGCAAGGTTCCTGTATCTATCATGCATTCAACTTTTTTTTTTTTACCTTAATGTAAGCTTGCTTTGGTGGGGTCCTGCTTCTTATAACCAAAAGAGACTGACAAGGATAATATGCATGTGCTCTTCCTACCCTGCCCTTAAAGGGCTACATCACCGATGAAATGATAGCCGTCTGTTGTTCCTCAGGGTGCCCCAATGTCACAGCACCCCAGGCCAGACCCTGGACTTCAGAGGCCATTGCTGAACACCAGCCGCTGACAACAAATAATCAGGCCAGAGCAGCTCCTGGTCAGCCGGCCACTGCTTTGTTGTGCAAGAAGATGACCAATCTCCAAGTTTTCTTTGGACATTTTCAAGTGGGAGGCAATACAGAGCGGAGATTAAAAGCATGGGTTCTGGAGTCAGACGGCCCCGTTTTGCATCATGGTTCCAACCACCTGCTTCCTGTGTGACCTTGAACAAGTGACTCTATCTCTGCTTATGCATCTGTAAGATGGAGGACAGTCATGGTCCTTAGCTCATAAGGCTATTGTAAAGATCGAGGCTTGTAGTATAAGAAAGAAATCCTCAATACATGTCCCCTGTGATTTTCAAGTCCTAAGAGGGAGAGCTATGGAAAGGGGGGCCGTGAATGTGTTTTGGTTTCATCTTCTCCACTTTGGTTTTATGAGGGACATGGAGGGACGCTGGTAACTTACTGCAGAGAAAACTAAGACCTCCAAGAGGAGCAGGCTGAAAAAGAGACGCTCAAAGGGACTGCCTGGCTAAGGAGTGAAGCAGCTTGCCAAGTTCAAGGAAGGGTCTCAGAGCTCTCCCTTGGGGAAGCCCTGGGTGAGGAAGGGAAAGGAAATGCTGTCCTCAGACAGGAGAAGCAGGATGGTGGGGCCAGATGAAGAGTGAAACCCCCCACTTCTGGAGTAGGAAGGCAGGCACGGGTACACAAGCAACATTAGGGAGCCATGAGGGCTTGAGACAACACAATAAAACCACTTGGAAATTCAGGAAGAACAGCCATGCAGGAGAGTTGGAATGAAGCTCATGGAAATCTTGATCGTAAAGATTTTTATGAATTTGGATACCGCCCTCAGAAAACCTTTGTTGGAAAAAAAAAAAAAAAAACCCACCTCCGTGAGAATGAATGAAATCCCAGCGGCACATCAAGAGATTCCTTCCAGCTCAACAATACAAAGTTACTATAAATGGATCTGTGCACAGAGAGCTGTTACAAATACATGACAGGCCAGTGACATGTTACTGATTTAGGACTGCAGACTCTCAGATCAGGTGGCTTGGGTACAAAGCCCGGCCGGCCCTGCCACTAATTAGCTGGATGAACTTGAGTCAGTGTCTCTACTTCTCTGTGCCGCAGCTCCCCTGTCTACAGAATGGGGGTGGTGAGTGTCTAGTCCTTAGAATTAGGGAAAGGAAAAATGGGTTAGCAGGCACACAATGCCTGTGACACCACGTAGCCATAATAAGGGCTCAATAAACATCAGCCACCATCTCTTCCTGTGGTGTTTCTCCCTCTATGCGATACATGGATAGGCACATGCACACCACACACACACACACACACACACTCAACAAACTCCAGTGCAAACAACCAACACAGCGATCAAGATCTCTCTCAGGTGCAGAGGGATGGCGGAGGGCACAGAGAACTTCTGGCTGAAGAACAGAGGCAAAAGTTCCGAGAACCTCAACAGCCAAGGGAAGGACTTGGTATCAGGTTCTAGTACCCATCACACTGTATGCCACATCTCTCTCACCCCCAAATCCTGTCTTCAGGTGGAAACCTGCAATGGGTTAAGATGCCCTCTTTCCCCAGCTATCACTCTGGGGCCACTCCACACTGCAGACCTGAAGGCCCCCAGCTCTCTGCTCTGCTGCTGTTCCTTCCCTGCCCCCTCCACTCTCCAGGAGGGGAAGCCCATGAGCAGCATCTCAGTTAATCACACTCTCTGGTTTAAGTAACACCCTTCCCCTGGCCCACTGAGCTCATGGAAAGGGAGATCAGAGGTTCCCCTGCCGTGTGACCAGGACAGTGGTCACGGCAAGCATCTACAGGCTTCCAGTGGGACGGAGTTTGCCAGAAGCAGCAGCCCCAGCCATCCAAGAGGACTGTTCCAGCCTTCCCACGTTTGGTGAAACCCTTTCCTTCTGAGGTTTTCCTTCCCTTCCTTTTTTTTTTTTTTTTTAAAAAAACTTCTCTCTGTCCATACTGTCCCCTCTCCCTCCTTCAATCCCTATCTCATTACACAACTGCATGGGCTAAAAATATTTCTGGCAGCCGTGATCCAACCCAAACTGAGCAAGATGCAGATTTAATGAGGCTTCCATGGAAACCAGATTCCTTTTGCCAGGCAGAAGAATGTGTCTGCACCAGGAAAAGGGGGTGGGAAGGGAAGCTTGTTGTGAGGAGACTGAGAGGTTGGTTAGACAGGACCATGGAGGGGAGTCCAGGGAAGCTTCTTGGCCCAGCAGCCTTTTCTGGAAGGGGGTCAGCCCACAGCTGGGTACTGCACCCACTGGAGCTGGTCAGCTGTCCTGGCCAGCAGCACTGGAAGAGCCACACTGTGGAGGCTCAGCAAAGGGAACCTCAGCTTCTTCTGGGAAGGAGATAAATATTTATCATGGGAGTCCCTTAAGCAGTCAGACACTTGGCAGCCGAAAAAAAAAATAAATTAAGACATAAAAATAAAAGCTGCTGACTCTAGGGTTCCTGATGGTGCTCTGATTATAACCAAGAAAATACGAAGGAGAAAACCGGAGAAGGATCAGATGTGAAGATGGTTTCTGCCCTGCACATGTCCTTCTCCCAAGAGGAGGCCTGTCCCTCCAGCCCGCAGTTCTCTGTGCTGCTGGAGGCATGAAAGAATCTGAAAGGGAAAGTCCAGTGCTTCCGGGATTGAGTCCAGCTGCCCGGTGGTGACATGACCCTATCTCCATCTCACCAGGGCAGGGGTAGCACCTACCACCATCCCGCCACCTCTCCCAGGCCCTTACCATTTTCTCCTGTCTTCTGGGGGCAACACTGAGTTTTCACACGCTGAGAAGCAGGGTGTGCACTGATGAAAAGGAAGGGTCAGCAAACTAGGGCTGCCGCCCCAACCTGGGCCAAATTTGGTCCATGACCTGCTTTTGTGTGCCTTGTGATTTTAGAATCGCTTTTAATTTTTTTTTAAAGGATTGGAATAGAAAGAAAGCATACGTGACAGAGGCCATATCATCCCTGCAAAGACTCAGATATCTACCACCTACACTTTACGGACACAGTTTGTCCATCCCTGGTTAAGAGCGAAGACTAGGGAATCAGACAGACAGATTTAGGTTCAAATCCCAGCTCCTTCCTCTATGGGCTGGCTCAGTGAATTCACGGATTTTGTCTCTTTGCCTCTCAGTTTTCCCAGCTGTAAAACAGGCTACAAGTACCTGCCTTACAGAGAATGAAAAGTACCAGCCTAGCACAATGTCGGTTGCATAAATGTTCATAGTGCCCCCTTGGTTTGCACTAAGCATCAAAAATGTAGCCTCATGATTGCTTCAGGAATTAGAATTCCCAGAGTTCTAAGGTGTTTCACATACACAGGGATCCTGGGCTGCAAGGAATCTAACAAAGGCTCTGCTGATGTGCACTTAAAGCCAGAATTTGCTGCTCACGCAATCACTACCTTACAGGCCGTGCTCTAAGTCCAGTTCCACTGAGCCCAAGACTTACTAAAGCCACTGTCATCATGTTAAGAACCATGTGCTGACCCACCTATGGTCTTTGGAATTACAGAACAGGAGAAAAGTGGGAAAGAACACGCAGCAAGAAATCAGAGAATCTTTACTAGTGTGAGACTTCTTGGGCCTCCCTTTTTCTCCTCTTCATCTTTTATAAGAGACTGAATAGGTAAAGGAGTTCAAAACCCCAAAAGAAACACTAGCACTGAATTTGCTCATCCCCTGGAATAAATAACAAAGCTGCTGAGCCAAGTGGTGCTGAGAAGGTAGAGCTGAGAAGGTCAAGGTTAAACCTAGATCCGCCATTCAGCTTTGTGTGGTCAGAAATTCAGATGGTGTTCCCCCCCAACTGTCCTGTGAACAGCCATGCTGGGAAGAGAAAGAAGCTAGATGGAGGGCGTAGAGCTCAACACAGTCACTTCTACCCGGGACAACAACACACAAATGATAGCAGCCTTTCTAGATCGATGGGTGGCTTTTGGCACAGTCTCTAATCACTTTTTTTTTTAAAAGAGGCATTGAAATGTTTGAAATACATATTTGTAACAAAAAGGCCCAAACAACTTCAAACTGTAACCAGATGACAAAGAGCCCAACAAGGCTAAGAATGGACATGGAGAAACTGCTCAGTGTGGGAATGGATGGGAGCAAATCACTGTAAATCTACAGAGAGCATTCTTTGTCCTCATTGATGTCTCTAAAGGGCCTAAAAAGCCAACATCATTCCAATTTACAAAATGAAAAACCTATTTCAAAAAATGTATGCCATGTAGACATTTCCCCTAGATGGTCAGAAAGAACCCAAGAAGAATGGGAGACCAAGGGGTCTTACGAAAGAATTCCTGATTAGATGCCAAGAGACTGTTCTAGTCAGATTTCTGCCTCTGGCAGTATGAGCTTAGCATATTACCTGGATCTTTCACATCTCAAAATCTTTATCTGGTAACAGTCACAAACCTTCTTTCTTGGGTTTTATGAGGCTCGGAGGAGTCATGCAGGAACTCCCTCCTTGAAAAGTTAAAAAAAAAGACTAAATGAATGTAAGGTATTATATTCATTATCAATTACAAAATGAGTAGAAGATCTCAAGGACAGAGGTGGGATTCACTTACTCAACAAGTATATATTATGTACCTACTGGGTGCCAGGCACTAATAAATACCAGGGATATAGAATAAATAAAAGAGACAAGATCTCTGTGCATTATAGAGGCACACACAGACATCAAACAAATAATGACATAATTACAACCTTAATAAGTGCTTTGAAGTAAAAACAGAGGGTGAAACAAGAGGATGTTACAAGGAATGTAACCTAGATTGGTTGCCTCAGAAATGGCCATCCTCAGGAAATGATATTTCTTAGATGAAATCTGAGGTTAAATTGCCACGATTGAGGCAAGGAGATGGTAGAGCATTTCTTAAGAATTTTTATTTATTGGGGCACCTGGGTGGCTCAGTCATTCGGTGTCCACCTTTGGCTCAGATCCTGATCCCAGGGTCCTGGGATTGGGGGGTGGGAGGGAGCCTTCTCCCCCCTCTCTCACTCCCCCTGCTTGTGTTCCCTCTCTCATTGTGTCTCTCTCTGTCAAATAAATAAATAAAACCTTAAAAAAAGAGAGATTTATTTATTTATTTTAGGAGGATCAGGGGAGGGGTAGGCAGAGGAAGAGCTAGAGAAAGAATCTCAAGAAGACTCTCCAGCAAGTCTGGAGCCCAATGCAGGGCTCAATCTCATGACCCCTGAGATCATCACCTAAGCTGAAATCAACAGTTGCTCAGCCAGCTGAGCCACCTGATGATAGAGCATTGTCAAAGTGGAAAGAACAACATGTGAGAAGTGCCTGGGGTAGAATTTCAAAGACTAACAAGAGGGTAGTGTATGGGGTTGGGGTGGGGAAGGCGGTTCAATAAGAAACTGAGGAAGTAGGCAGAGTCCAGGTCATGTGGAGCCTTGAAGATGATGTCATATGGATTACAACTATATCCTACGAGCAACAGAAAGCTATCAGTGGGTTTGGAGCAGGAAGCAATAAGACCCAATTTGTATTTAAAACAAGAGTCAAGTTAAACATGTGCCTCTGACCATGACAGAGTAACCTGTACTAGACTTAACTCCCATTGAAAAGCACCATAAAACTCAACAAAATATTCGAAGAAACTGTCTTTACATATTGAATAAAAGTAATAGAGTACAGAACTGTGATCGTTGAGAGAAAGAAAATACACAAATCAAGTGCCACAATCACACCACAGTCATCCAGCCTTATTTCCTGGAAATACTCTCCTGTTGTGGAGCAAGAAGATGGAGCCCAAATACAGTGGTAGTTTAGCTCAGCTAAGGAGGTAGAGATTAGAGTGTGGGGTCCTGAGATGGCTAAAATTCTTCAGGGCAAAGTGCCAGGAAAGAGGAAGCTATACAAAGGGGGAGGGCCCAGAAGTCTGCAAGGAGGTTCCTTGCAGGTCCCTGGCTGAGAGTTGGGCTGCACAAAGTGTGCAAGATTCCACAAGGCCCTGAAGAGATGTCCTCCTGCACGTCTGAGAGCTGAGTAATGAAAACAGCGATCAGACCATGCTGGGAAACACAATTGCAGCCCAGACACAGCAGTAAGACCTTACTGAGCATCTCAGGCATTAGGAATAAGTGTAATAGAAATAAGGACCATAGTATAGATCAAGAGCCATGCCCTCGGGCTAAATTTAAAACTAAAATAGTCCCATCCTAACAAAGAATAAGACCAGCCTTGAGAGGAACAAAAGTTACAGCAACATAGCTACTTTCCAAACAAAACTCATGACCCTTTAAATGCAGATGGCATTACTGAAACTGTTTACAATATTCAATTTCAATGGAATAAATGTTTATTTACATACATATAATAAATGATTATTAGACATGTGAAGAAAGAGGAAAATGTAACCAATAAAGAAGAAAAAAATCCCTGAATAGAAAATAACCCCAAGATAACCCAGATCTTCAAATTACTTGATGAGGACTTGAGAACAGCTATTACAAATATGTTTAAGAAACTAAATAAAAATGAATCATAATGAATGAACATTTGAAGAATCTTAGCAGAGAAATGGAAACTATAAAAAAGAATATAGTAGAAATTCTAGACCTGGATGGCTTTAAAACAGATTAGAAACGCCATTAAAAAGGATAAATAAACTTTAAGATAGAGCAAGGTTAACTGTCCAATCTGAAGAATAGAGAGGAAGAAAGGAAGGAAGGAAAGAAGGAAGAAAGGGAAAGAGGAAGGGAGGGAAGGCAGAACTTCAATGACCTGTAGGATCAAGCAGTATAACCTATATGTATTTGGAGTCCCAGGAAGACAGGATAGAGAATAGGGAAGGAAAAAAACCATAAAATAATGGTTTAAAATTTCCCCAATTTACTGAAAAAATTAATTCACAGAGCTGAAGGGTCCAGTGAACACCAAGTAAAATGAATGCAAAAAGCAACAAACATTTAGGCACATAATAGTCAAGGCATTGATAACCACAGATAAAGAAAAAATTCTTGATTGCAGCCAAAGAAAAGTAACATATTATATACAGGAAGCAGAAAATTATGAATAACTTCTTTTCATAAGTAACAGAGGTCAGAAAACAGAGGAACCCAAGGGAAGGGAAAAAAATTGACAACCTAGATTTCTATGGCCAATGAAAATATATTTCAGAAGTGAAGGCAAAATAAAGGCATTTTTAAGATAAATGAAAACAGAATATGTTGCCAGTGGTCCTGCACTAGAAATGCTAATGGAATTTTTTCAGATGGAAAGAAATGACACCAAATGGAAATACATCTACAGATAAGAGTGAAAAACAGTAAAAATGGCAAATATGTAGGTAAGAACAAAATATCGTATATCTTTTCTATGCATAAAATGTTTACAACTCATACAAGGTTCAAAGCCAAAGTTACAACACTGTATTGTGGGTTTTATAATGTCTGTAGCTATAATATATATCATAACAATAGCACAAAGGATGGAGGGATATAGAGGAGCAAAGACTACTGGGAAATTTTTATATTTTAGGTAAAGTAGTGTAATATAAACTCTAAGTTGACTATGATAAGTTAAAGATGCATATTGTTATCCCTGGAGCAACCAATAAAAAATAATGCACAGAATGATAGCTTCAAAGTCAACAGAGGAATTAAAATGGAATACTTAAAAAATGTTAACTTAAAATAAGCAATGAGGAACAACACAAAAAAGATGAGAGATAGGACAAATCAAAAAATGGTAGACTTAAATCCAATCATATTAATAAGCATATTAAATAAAAAGGCAGAAATGATCAATAATAAAAATAATCAAGAGATAATAACTATATACTGTCTACAGGACAAGCATTTTATTATTTTTTAAAGATTTTATTTATTCACTTGAGAGAGAGAGCATTCACAAGTGGGGGGAGGGGTAGAGGGAGAGGGAGAAGCAGACTCCCCACTAAGCACAGAGCCAGATGTGGGGCTTAATCCCAGAACGCTTGGGATCATGACCTGAGCAGAAGGCAAGTGCTTAACTGACTGAGCCACCCTGGCACCCAGGACAAGCACTTTAAATATAAAGACAGAAGTAGTTTGAAAGTAAAATAATGGAAAATATAAACTATGCAAATAATAAGCATAGGAAAGATGAAATGACCATATTAATATCGGGCAAAGATTTCAAGACAAGGAATATTATCAGAGATAAAGAAGGACATTTCATAAATAAAAGTCAATTCATCAAGAGATACAACAACCATAAATACATATGTGTCTAATAACAAAATTTCAAATTATATGAAATAAAACTGACAGCATTAAGGAGAGGAATGGCCAAATCCACAATCACAGATGTAGATTTTTGACATCTTTATCTCAGTAATTCATGAAACAAAATTCTGTGAGAATATAGATGATCTATAGATTATCGATCACCCCACTATCATTTCTAGAATTTTACAACCAGTAAATATGGAATACTCTTTCTTTCCAAGTATGCGTGAAATGCTCACCAAGATAAAACATCCACTAGGCCAGAAACCAATTCTCAATAAATTTCAAAAGGCTGAAACTCTTAGAATATGTACACTGACCAGAGCAGAAATAAATTAGATATTAATAATAATAATATATCTGTGAAAGCTCCCAAATAGTTGGAAATTAATGGCATGCTTCTAAATAGCCTGCTGGTCAAATAGGATCATAAAGAAAATTAAAATATGTTGAACTTATTGATAAAGAAAACACAATATCAAAATTTGTGAGAGGGAAATTTCCAAGTTTAAGTGTACTTCAAAAAAATTTAAATGTATTTATTAGAGAAGAAAGATTCAAATCCAATGATGTAAGCTTCCATCTCAAGAAAGTAAAGGATGAACAAATTAAACCCAAAGTAAGTAAGAAGGAGAAAATAATAAAGAACAGAAATCAGTATAATGTAAAATAGACAATACAGAAATGAAAAAAAGCCAAAGCTAGTTCTTTGAAAAGATTAATAAAATTGATAAGACTAGTAAGAATTCTTGAAACTAAATGAGAGGACATCATTACAGATCCTACAGACAATCAAAAGATAATATGGGAATATTTTTAAAAATGTTAACAACATAAGAGGACACGGACAAATTCTTTGAAAAACAACAACAACAACAACAACAAAAAAAACGGTCGCAAGATGATATAGAAAACAAAAGTACTATGTATCAGAGAAAATGCATTCTTTACCAAAAGCCTTCCCACAAGGAAACTAAGTCCAAATGGTTTCATTGGTATATTCTATAACCCATCCAAGGAAAAAACAATTCAAATGCTACACAAATTCTTTCAGAAAATAGAGTACTTCTTAACTCATTTTGTGAGGCCTGCATAAATTTGATGTCCTATACCCTGTAAAACTTTATAAGAATGCAACAGACCAATATCCACCATGAATATAGATACAAGAAAAACCTTAACAAAGTAGTATTAGACTGAGTCCATTTTATATTGTCTATATAAAAGGGATAATGTATCAATGACCAAGTATGACTTATGCCCATAATATACGGTTGGTGTACATTGGAAAATTGATCAGTATAATTAAACCATATTAACAGCTTTAAAGCACAACAATATGATAATCCCACTGGACACAGGGAAAAAATTGACAAAATTTTTAAAAATATAAATGGTTAAAATAAATTATTAGTTAACAGAAACAGAAGGAAAATTCCTCAGTTTAATGAAAGGAATTTACGAAAAACTTGGAAAAGACATCACAATGAAGAAGATTGAGAACAAAGTTTGGATGTCCATCCATTCTTATCACTCCTATTCAAGATTATACTAAAAGTTCTGCCCAGGGCGATTAACAAGAAAAAAGAAATAAAAGGCATGAAGATAGGAAAGAAGTAAAATTATTTGCAGACAACATAATTGTTTATATAAAAAGCCTTGGGAAAAATATAAAACAACTCTTAAGTGCTAATAAGTGAATTTAGAAAGGTCATAGGACATAAGGCCAATGCACAAAACTCGATTATATTTCTATACACTAGCAGCAAAAAATTGGAAAATGAAATTTTTTAAAAAATTTTTCATTTAACATAGTATTAAAAGCAAAAATACTTTGAAATAAATTTGTGAAAATATATGTAATACATTTACATTGAAAACTGTAAAACATTCCTGAGGGAAATTAAAGATCTAAACAAATGTAGACACACATCATGTTCATAGATTAGAAGCCTCAATATTTTTAAGATTTTAATTCTCCTGAAATGGGTCTATACATTCAACACCACATCTCCAATTATAATCACAAACATTTTAAGATAAAAATTAATAAGCTGATTCTAACATGTATATGGTGATGCAAAATACCTAAAAATCTTTGAACAAGACAAATAAAATTGGGAGAGTCCCACTTCTTGCTAAAAAGCCACAGTAATTCAGCCAGTGTAGTACTAGCAAAATGATAGATTAATGTAGCAGAATAGTGAGTTTCTCATTTTCACCAAGGACAAACTGATAGAAAAGAGATCATACTCAAAATTTTTTAAGAAAATTAGGTTACCTGCAGTACAAGAAAACCTCTCATGCATGCGAACAGTTGGTATTCTGTACAATAATTAATTGCTACTTTTTTTTTAAAGATTTATTTATTTATTTGACAGACAGAGATCACAAGTAGGCAGAGAAGCAGGCAGAGAGAGAAGGGGAAGCAGGCTCCCTGCCAAGCAGAGAGCCCGATGCGGGGCTTGATCCCAGGACTCTGGGATCATGACCTGAGCTGAAGGCAGAGGCTTTAACCCACTGAGCCACCCAGGTGCCCCAATTAATTGCTACTTTTAATACTACAAAGAATAGGAATATTGAAAGAAAGCTATCAATTGTAGACAGGATAGTGACCATCACTATTTCTATTCTTAAAGCATGTTTCATATCTGTTTCATATCTGACTAAATAAAATTTAATTCTTTAATGAAATAAACAGTCATGAAAAAAATGGGCTGTATTCAATATCTGTAAACTGAACTTAAGTTTTATCACAGCAGGAATTTTAGAATTTAGAGATGCCTTTAGAAAATAATCATCTTTGTAACACAAATAATCATCCCATACATTGTTGATTTGGAAAGTTCCCATATTATTAACTCTGTTTTAGTAATTTTATGACTATGATGGTAGTCAGGTTGCTGCTGATTGTAATGAGAATGGTGATTACTTCACAGAAATGTGGCCAACGTGCCTTGGATTGTGCTGGAGTGAGATCATGACCTCATTAGAGCAAACTGGGAATTTCATAACGATGAAAGATCCCCAAGTTCAATCTGAACTTTATTCTAATACTTTATTTGGTATTTCTTTTCTACCTCTGTTACAGGAAGTTGCACACGGCATATCCCCTTGTGTCTTCTTCCTTACCGGATTATGAGGACTTGAGGACACAGACGCTAAGTTACTTGACTTCGAGTTCCCAGTGCCAAGCACAGGGCTTGACCTGTGAGAACCCAGAAGAAAGACTTCCAGTAGGGACAGCAAGAATTTTCAGCAACAAAGATAGCTGCGTCCTAAAGATGAGAAAAATTCCCTGGAGCACTCCTGGTAAAAGGACCAGACTGAACAAAGTTGGCAAGTTCAAGATGACACAAGTAGTTTAATTTGGAGGAGGAAGCACAACAAAGAATAGGTAGAAGATGGGGCTAGAAGGTGTAAATTGGGACCAGTTATTCTTATGTCAACAGAATACAATTTAATCTGATTGTTTTCTATTTCTTCCTATAGAAAACCAAATAACCATGTCCTCCAGACTGAAAAGGGACAGCATTTGCTAAGCAGTTTCTTGCTTCCTCCCCAGACTAAAGGGGTATAGAAATAGGAAATAAGATAACTAATCAGCCGCAGTGGAGTCAGGTGCCTTGTGCTACTGGGGCTGACAAATTTCATCAGAGTCCTTGAATAGAATAGCATGTTTCATACTCAGGTTGTAACAAAAGTTGCCAGCAGCCACTGAGTGCTTGTAGACATGCATCTATACATCAGCTCTTATCAGCAAGGACACCCAAGGCATTTTCAGTCTCAGTGTGGGAGATACTTGGCTTGCCCTGTGCATAAAACCTTGGGATGTTTCCAGTAGAAGTCAGCCTTTTGATTTGTAGAGATACTGCAGTAGATTAATTCATGCCAACGCCATTCAGTGGGGTCCTAACATTCTCACAACAGCTCAGAAGGCCATAGCACATCCTTTTCTATCAGTTGCTTTCTACAATAGGGTTGGAGGATGGGGAAGTCTGCAAACTAAGGACAGAAGTCATCATTTCTGCCCATTTGCTTATTCCAGAAATGACTCCAGCAGGAGCTTCTCCTGGCAATCCTTGCAGATTTGGGGCTGGATAGAAATGGATTAGAGAGAGGACGAGGGACCACAGCAGACAAATTTTACCATCCAGATAATTTCCCTTGTCCTTCCTCTCTATTTTCCTTTCCAAAAACTTCCTTTGCATCATTCAGGTCAGGTCTTAAAATTCCTCCCTCTCTCTTGCCTCTCATAGATGTTTGGCATCAATGGATGTGTTTGCCCTTAGCCTATCCTCACGTCCACTGCTATGTAGGCTCTCTGATGGCAAGAGCTTTGCCTGTCTGGTTCATTGTCATCTCCCCAGTGCCTGGTGAAGCCTGGCATGTAATAGGCACTCAACAAAAATTCACTGAGCAACTGGGTGAGCAGTCAGAGTTATTTCTGGGATTTGCTTCCATCCAGTCATCACATGGAAGCAGTGAAGTCAGGCTCCTCTGAAGGCTGTGGATTAGGGGAGAGGGTTCAGCACCTCTTCTTCTCTTTTCATTCTTACAAATCCCTATCCCAACAGGTTGTCTTCCCTTGCTGCTTCGTCTCCTTCTCTACACAGATCGCTGGGTTCCTCCCAGAGAAGAAATACCCCCTTTATGAATCAGAGCTCTGTCCCACACAGTGTTTGGCAGGAGGACCCACTTTGGAATTAGAACAGCTGCTGCTTATGCTGGCGCAGTCCAAGTACACAAGAGTTGATTTAAGAAGCTGCCGTCCTTAGATGAATTACCTTGTAAATAGCAATCATATTATTTTAGAATGCAAAACTACCTTATAACTTCCCCCGGTTCCCTAGTGCATTGAGAAGAAAATCTGAACTACTCAATGTGATCTGGGGGTCCCTGTCTAGCTCTGTACCTAAATCGTTGTCCTGATACTCTGGCCTTCCCTCGTTCTCATTTCTTGTCCTGGCCCTCCTCGGCCTTGGGGCCTTTGCATGTGATGTTTCCTCTGCCTGGGTTGCTCTTTTCTCAGTATCTGCCTGTGTAACTTCTATACTTAATGTGTCATCAAGTGTCATCTTCGCACCCTTTTATTTTCTTTACAGAACTTTTCACAAATGGCAATTTATGTATCTAGTGATTTATTATTTAATCGAGCCTTTCCCAGTGGGCTAGAAAGTCCTCAAGGGGAAGGATTTTGTGTCTATTACCCCTGCAACTCTTACCATGCAGCGCAGGGACGGGCACCCAGATGATTCTTAAGGAAATGGGCAGTGGACAAGCCAAGGCTGGGGGGGTTCTGGCTCTTTCAGTCTGTTCTTACATGGCCCCTCCAGCCTGGCTGTATCAGTATCCTAAGGCTGCCGTCATAAAGTTCCACACACCATGTGGCTTGAACCGACAGGAATTTATTATCTCCTGATTCTGGAGGCCAAAGTTGGAGATCAAGGTGAAGTGGGGCATGATCCCTCCGAAGTAGACTTCCTTGCCTCCTCCCCGTGTCTCAGGGGCTTGTGGCCAGCAATGCTCAGCATTTCCTAGCTTGCAGAGGCAGCACCCCAATCTCTGCCTCTGTCATCACGTGATTTCATCCCCTGTCTGTCTGAGTCTCTTCTCCTCTTCTATTAAGGACATAAAAGATTGGATACAGGACCTACCCTACTCTGGTGTGATCTCATCTGAACTTAGTACAGCTACAAAGACCATCTTTCTAAGTAAGGTTACATTCCCCCTACTTCTGGGAAACACTTTTCAACTAAGGACCCTGGTCTCTGTGCCCACTGGGACTTGAGCATGGGGATGTCTTAAAATGTAGTGTCCAGAACTGCACCCTCAAGGCCATGACTGCCCCAGCCAGTGCAGGGGGGAGAGCCTCGGGCCTCTGCTGACAGCAAGAGAGATAAGAACCCTTCCTACTTCTTCCCTTTTATAGTCTCGTGTATATAAAGTCATTCGTATTCCAGATGTCTATTTAGCCATTCTTACTTTAATGTTAATTCCTCAACACAGAGAAAATGATCCTGCCAAAGGGAAAGGGAGATTAAAAATGAGGCGAATTACTAAATTGTTAGCACTATAACCACAGGGTAAATCAACATGCACAGACAGAACCAGGATTGCCTAAAATTGGCTCAAAAATCCACCTCTGTGTTCAGGGAATCAACACATTTTAAAGCATGCCATTAGGTCACTTGTCCATGGTGTTCAGTTATAGCAAGTTCAAGGTCAAGCCAGAATTCTGCAGCCTACCTGACTGTGGCAGATTTGAACATGTGTTTTTTTCCGATGTTGCTAGGAGTTGGTGGCATTTTCCTCTCTGAAGACTTGACAGTAAGTCTCGTGAATTCCTGGCACAGGACTAACTCGAACTCTGCTCTTCTAGACTGTGCCCATAACCCAAAGACGTCTTTTACCTTTGTTAAAACCAAACACAACCAGAGGCCAGACATAAAAATCTCCTGAGCAGACAAAACCAGTTTAGTCACACAAGCAAAGTTTAATTTAGCTTATTTTGTAAGACAAGTGAGGCTAACTTGACCCAGGTCACTTCTCACAAGGGAAATGGAACTTGTTCCCCAAAAGTGATATGAAATAACCACTAACCAATTCCCTTCCATTTAAGAAAATTCCAATATTAATCAATCACTGTGGAGAATAAATGCTCAGCCTCCACAACATATAATCTGCCTTATAACAATATTCCTCTGAGCCTCATTCCATGTTTTGGTTGGAGGGCTCCTAGTTTGCACACTGTGTATGAGCAATAAACTTTTACCAGTGACCATGTCAGTGATTCCTCGGTTCTACTTTTGGCTCTCCCCTCCCCCCCAGAACTTTTGATACATTTTTTTCCCCAGGTAAGTTTGTAAATAGACCCCCTAGGTTTCCCTAAGTCCTTGGATACTTCATAGGACAGGTGAGTTTGTATCAACAAAGGTGACTGAGAAGTCCTGGGGAAAGGAAAGAATTTAAGAAGGAAGAACTTAACCCTTTGTGGACTGGATGACATTTCACAGTTGGGGGCATTAACATGGTTGACATCTAAGGATCATCTAGGATTTGAGGGCTGGAAGGGACATGAGGATCATTTAGTTTAACCTTCTCATTTTTCAGATGAGGAAAGTGATAGGGGAAGGAACTAGCTCAAGGACACGTTAAGCGTTTTTAGCTGAGCTGGGAATGGACTCAGGTCCCTTGACACCGGTCACCTTTCCACTATTTGCAATAGCATCTGGAAGAAAAATGTAGGCGCAGAGAAGTGAACCCAGCTCTCCCATATATCTGCTATGGTTAAATTGACGCTCTCTAATCCCTGTCCCTCCCCTCAAAATCAGGTCCATTAACGCAAAGGCTAAAATTTGGGGAGACTTATTGGCTTGAAAAAGCATTCTCTAAACATCTCTTCTCCTTGCCCCCATCTCTACCATCCATTGGCAATTCCATTAAAAATAGCTTTGACTTAAAATTGGCCTGGAGATCATCAGTCTGCAATGATATAAGCCCTCAACTGAACGTATTAGCATACCAAGTAAAACCCAGATGACAATGCTGGGGCTGTGCTGCCTGGGCCAAAAGCCGAATCTCTGTGGGTCTGTGGATGCCATGAGGATTGCTCAGACCTCCAGACTCCTCACCTGGGCTGGAGGATGTGCGTGCGTGCACGTGTATGTGTATATGTGTATGTGCCCACATGAGGGGATGCTCCAGAGTCTAAGAGGTGAAACTTCCTTATTTCAGCCTCTTTCTGTGTGTCGTGGCCAGGCAGAGCTGATAGGAAGTGGACATCGAAGACTCCAGGCAGGGCTGATGAACGAGGTCTGGTTCACTGTGGGATAGGACCAGGAATTCCCTGAACAGAGATAACCTAAAAGACAGAGCCACAGATTCTGAAGATGCCTGTGTTCTAGAAAATTCTAGAACATTCTAAGAATACTAAAATCTTCTTATCTGTATACCTCTGCCCTTTTTTACTCAGATGAAGATGATAGGCCCTGTCAAATAAAGTGACATCCAGGGAACACTCAGCAAAGCAGAGGCAGAGTTGGGTCTAGACACCAAGGTATTTCACTCCGTGTCCAGTGGGCTTTCCTGATACCAAGCTTCAGGCTGTATAATCTCTTCTTTCCCCACTCCTCCTCCTTCAAAATTTGAGAAAGGAGTCCCTTCTTCCAATTAAGGTGCTAAAAAGTGAACCAAACCTTTGCCAAAAGTAATCCAGATACCAGCATTTTCATTGCTAGCTAGTTACCCAGGGTAGTGAGCTGGTTAAATGAAGGGATTTTTTTTTTTTTTTTTTTTTGAGAGAGAGCATGAGTAGGAGGGGAGGGGAAGTGGGAGGGAGAGAACCTTAAACAGACTCTAAGCCCAGCATGGAGCCCAACATGGGGCTCAATCCCACAATCCTGAGATCATGACCTGAGCCAAAATCAAGAGTTGGAACCATAACTGACTGAGCCACCCAGGTGCCCCAAAGAAAGGATTCCTTTGATTTGAATCGCAGTGCCTCGTTTTTCCCATCTGCAGAATAGGTACAATAATGGCTCTTCCTTTACAAAGTTCTTAGGAGGAGTAGATGAATTAATTCACGTGAGGCCCTTAGCACAATCCTTGGCACACAGGGTTCCGATCAGTACAAGATGCTATTATTACGACGAAGCCTAGACATGAGGAGAAGGGAGACTAGAGGAGCAGCCGTCAGGAACCCCAGCAGGAGGGAAAGGGTATTATGAGAGAATATGAAAATGACAGGTGGTTGCAAAATGAAGAATAAGTGTGACTTACACACAAATCCTGGGTACAGTTTAAAACAAGGCATTATGGAGAAACTTCTCCAAGCCAACAAAATGTCTGAGTCCCCGCATACACGCTGTCCTTTAAGGTGAAGGAGCCACAGTGTTCGTCCTTCCCCAGCATCCCCTCAGCCTAATGCTCTGGGGGGCAGGTTACAACAGGCAGATCACAAGGGCTCCACGCTTAATACCCTGCTTCCACTCACATTCTGACTCCTCCCACTCCTCTCTTACCCTGGAAAAAGGATGGACAAGAACTACTTACTGCAGAGGAACCCACCCAAATAAGTTCTGGGATCTTCCCAAGCTACTCATGAGTCCTCCCTGCGTGGAGCTCAGTCCCCTCAGCTCTGGCCACTAGGCAGCGCTAAGGGCAAGTTTTTATTTCTCTTCTTGTGGGATCATCCTTCCAGAGGAACAATTCATTCTCAAGAAGGGGATGCCTGTTCCTTAGCAGTCTGTCCATCATGTCACCAAAAAAAAAAAAAAAAAAAAAGTCTCCAAAAGACTTCATAAGAGGCCTTCAAAACTTCTCCTACCCTTGAGTTTAGGACTCTCAGGAGGAACCTGGGATGGGGCATAGGATGCTGGGAGGGAGCAACAAGATGATGCAGGCAGAAAGCACACATGCAGGTGTACACACACATACACAACACACAACACATAAATACACAACTGGTCTCCTCTGCACACAGTAAAATATAGCTTTGCTGTACACAGCCATTCAAAGATTATCCTTTCCTTAAATATTTGGACCTGGAATGAGTCTGGACTTAATCTCCTACCATATGAAATCTCTAAGGGAAAGAAACACAGGACAATTCATGTATCTCGAGCTTTCAAGAACTGTCGATGCACAGATCCTACAGGACATAACTCAGCAAAGTCCTGCAGCTTCACTCTCTCGTTCAAGTGCAAGTGTTTTTGTTGGGAATTATCTGTTTCCATGTGACACCTTTTGCTTTTAGGAAATCAGCCATTTGGGCACAGAAGCAGTGCTTTTCCCACTCTAGTGGTAAGAGCACTAGATAAAAAGTCCTATTTCCAAGGATACCCGTGAGTCACTCAGACCTTAGGGTCAAGAGCACTCTCTTTTTTCTGTATATTGATTTCTTCACTAGCTAATTGGGAACAATTTATCCTGCTTTCCCCTATATGGACACTGTAAGTCTTCACGTTTCTATAGGGAATTAGGGAACCTTTGGAAAGGCCTCGCTATACTCAAGCAACTCTGGGGATCTCACTGCAATGGACTAGATTGTGTTCCTCCTCCAAATTCCTATGTTAAAGCCCTAACACCCCTCACAGTGGTGATATTAGGAAGTGTGTATTGGGGGAGGGAGCTGGGTTCAGGTGAGATCGTGAGTGCGGAACACCCACAGTGGGATCAGTGCCCATGTAAGAAGGGGAAGAGACACCACAGCTTTCTCTCTCCACCATGCAAGGCAATAGTGAGAAGGCAGCTGTCTACACTTCCGGAAGCACCCTTCCACCAGACATCAGACCTGTCAGCCCCCTCATCATGGGCTTCCCCGCCTGCAGAAATGTGAGGAATCAATGTCTATTGTTTAAACCATCCAGTCTAGGGTAGTTTGCTACAGCGGTCCAAGCTAAGACATGCACACATCTGCTCTGAGCATCCCAAGAATCATGTAACATCCCAGCCTGCAGGCTACTTCAGATCGCACCCAGTTTAACTTTATGGAGGATGAAACCAAGGTGTGGAGGGGAAGACTAAATTATTAAAAGACACACAGTGACTGACGGGGATTCTCAGATCAGAAGCTCTAAACAGTGGAATGTAGCCATTATGAATGGGAGGCTCTGAAGTTATGGCTGAATCTGGGGCTTGAATTTGGCCGCCCACTACTGTGTAAGCTTGCAGTAACCACATTACACCTCACAGTCCGTTTGCTCACTGTATGCTAAGGACGACAATACCTTTGTGGGTTGTTGTAGAGATTAAATGAAATAATACTTAGCACACTGCCTGGCCGATAATGAGTGTTGCATAAACACTAGCTCCCTGTGGTAGAGACCGGGAAAGACTCAGGCTCCCCTTCCACAGTATAGAGCTGTTGCTGGAACATGGCTGACAGCTTGGACTTAGATTTCGCAGCCCCTCTTACCTCTAGGGAGGGCCACGTGACTGAGTGATCCCCAGAGGAGTGCAGGTAGAAGCGATACTTGTCACTGCTGGGCCAGGTGGCCAAGCAACGGATGCGAAGTCTGCCCTCCTCTGGGGTTGGATTATGCCAGAACAACTCTACAGCCCCCAAATGGTGGAGCTGCAAGATGGAAGCAGCCTACATCCCTGAGTCACGGCTTGGAGGAGAACTGCCTGTCCAGGACATTAGACTTGGCATGCGTAAGCCAATGAGATCCGGGGCTTGTTACAGCAGCTAGCATGAAAGCATCCTGACTAATATGCCACTGTTCTTATTACTAGAGCAGACACATGTCCAGAAAGTGAGGGGGAAATTGGAGAGTTTAACCAGTGTGGCTCTTGTCCATAACTTCTGAGTGTAAAGGTAGGAAAGGTATGTGTTTGCCATATCCCTGCTTACACTAATCCCTGCGCTCAAAAGCCTGCATTCCCCTATTAAGCAGCGGAGGGCAAAGAGGCAGAGTCTGGTCTAGCTCTGTCCTCCCTGGGGGCTGACCTAGCCTTCCTGATGAGTGATAGGAGGATTCTAAATGATCTTAGCCCTGGCAGTATGCTCCTGTAAAACCCCCTGCAAGACTGGTAAAAGAACTATAAACACTGCAGGAAGGGCAACAGCAGGGGGGATTCGGACAGTCTGGTCTTCCCTACACCATTAGCTGGCGTATAACCAGCCACATAATTGAGCCTTAGTTTCCTCATCTGTACAATGAGGGACTGAAGGACAAAGGACCCTCTCTGCTTTAATGATCTGGGATCATCCGTTCAACAAACATTTACTGAACTCTGATGTACAGAGATCTTTAAGATATGGTCTCTGTCCTCAAAATGTTCACAGTCTGGAAGAGACGTGCCTGCTGTGGGGTCAGGCGTGGAGGAGTGGCCTTCATGCAGCGTTCTCTGCCCATGTGACAGCTTACAGGCTTCCTTTATAACCTCGATATAAAATAGAGGCAGAAGGGAACAAGGGCTATTCGCAAGCCAAGTACCCTAAGGTGTTCATTCTGGAACAGCCCAGAATCTGCAACATGGCAACAACTCAGAAAAGTCTCTTTTTTTTTCCCCCTAGCAACTCAAAAGCACTGCATATCAGACCAAGAGGAGCCTCTTATCTCATCCTCCCTCATAAAGCAAAACTAAGGCCAAGTTCAACTGAGCTCATTTACCTGAAGATGAGGTTGGGTCCAGCCTTGGAAATGAGGGGAACCTTGAAAAATGCCCACGGGGGGCCAGGTGAGGGTCTCCCAGTGCCTTGCCACCCGGACTCCTCGCTTGGAAAAGCTCTGGATTTCTTCAGCAGGTGTCCACGGTTCTGATGTACGGTTACTGACAAAACTCTGGACCAGTTACCTTCTTAAGCCTTCAGCCTCAGATTTCACATGTTATATACCTCTTTCGATTATGTTCAAAACTCCAGAACTGCAAAACTAGTCACGCAGCCAAAAAAGGGGAGGGGGTGGATTGTGGATTGTAAGCCAGAGCCAACAGCCACCTTCTGGCTGAAAGGATTCAACCTTCTGAGGAAAACAAAAAGCCCCTTCCTCTGTTGCCATGGGAACAGCTCCGCAATGCTAGGGCTGCTCTGCAGGAGGCTGCCTTGGAGCAGAGCTGGGGAGAGGGGCTTTCTTGCCAAAGAGACTGGAAGGCCGTTTGGGAGAAAGCAATCCTGTCAGCACTCCTGATTGTGGTGGGGATTGGGGAGCTGGGAGTGGTTCCCCCAGCCCCTAGCCCTTAGGGCATCTTTTTCCACTAGCATTGCCCAGCTGGCAAGAAAAGGGGCCATGACCCAAGGCTCACTTCAAACGATTATGGAGTAGGGTTCTCTGCTTAAAGACTCAAAGTCACTGAGGAGAAGAGGCCTCCTCTTCCCCACTGGTTTGGCTGTATCCCTGTCCCACCAGGACAGGGTGACAGAGCGGCTGTCTGTCGTCTAAAGAAGCCAGGGATAGCCAGAAAGAGCCATATCAAGAGAAGATTTGGTGGGGCGAGGGGAGGGGGGGCATAGATGGAGGCCATGAGCAGCCACAAGCCTCCTGTGTGACTTTGGAATCCTTTGTGACACCCACTCCCATACCACACACTCACACAATGCTTGACAATGATCACTGTCTCCTGACCCATATTTTCGTTTGCTCTGTTTCACGGAAGACTCATTTCTCAGCCCACTGCCAGCTGTTTATGACTCAGACAACCCCCCTGGGAGCGCATCCCCCACCCAGCTCTTAGGAAGAGTGCCAGCTTTCCTGGCCAAGGGCAGCAGGGGCAGGGGATGAGGGAGGTGGAGGTTTCTGGGGGCATAGCAGCTAAATGCGTGTGCTCTAATGTCTAATGTGCTCACAGGCCTGGCTCTGTGACCTCAGTCAGGACAGCAAGCCTCGGAGTCTCAGCCTCCTCATCTGTAAATTGAGTGGTAATCCCACTTATCTGTGAGATTACTGGGAATATTATATATTGCATGGATAGCATTTAGCCAAGAACCTGGAGAATAACGTGTATTCAATAAACACAAGCTTTGCAGAAGGAAAAAAAAAGGGTTAGACTAAATAAACTTTACAGTTTTCCCAATTATAGGAATCTGTGATTTCTATCTCCACCTCTCTAAGAAAGAAGTGTATTATGACTACCCTCCATGGTTAGGATTATTTCAACTTTTCTTTAATGTCTTCTTCATTCTCTCATTTTCTTATTCATCTTCATTAATATTTGTTTATGTGGAAAACCAGAAACATGGAAAGAACTACAACAGAAGGTATCTGGTGGCAGGAGACCATGTGGAGGTCTACTGTTTATAAAGGAAATACTATAAAATATTTTTTAAAGTGAGGTTATTCAACACTCCATGTACTCTCCACCTCTCTGACATCTATTTCAGAGGTCCTAAACATTGCCCAACTTCAATTATCTTACCCACAGAAAATTTATTTTCAAGCCTCCACCTCCAGGTCTGGCCTTCCTCCCAGACTCTGGGCCCCCTGAGCCTGTATACATGCGTGCGGACAAGCCAGAAGAATCCATAATTAATCAACTGCTCATGATGTATCACTGTTTACAAAGTCCTACCACACTTGTCTCATTGAATCCTCAAAATAACCCTGTGATAGGAGGACTAAGATCATTGCTCCCATTTTACAGAAGAAACAACTGAGACAAATTGAAAGGCCTACCTACCCCATTGCCATATTGGTCGGTAGGTCAATGGAGGCACTAGGAATTTGAATCCAGGTGTGCCGATGCCACTTCAGAACAGGTTTCTTCTAGGGTAAAACTTTCCACTGATTCTCGTGGCTCCTCCAGCCTCTCTGCAGTGACCCCAGTCCCCTGGTACTTGCCTTCTCATCTCACACTCTTCTCTGCCACCTCACTCTGTTGATCATGGAGCCCTGTCACATCTTCTCTTTCAGTGTCTCTCAAGTTGTCCCTTTCCCTCCATTTCTACCGTGACACCTCACGTTCTGGCCCTGGCTGCCCCATACATATCCTGACGACCCCACCATGCAATAGCTTTCCAGTTGGTCTCACCAACTCCATCTCTTGGTCTTTCACAGTAACCAGGTTAATCCTACCTACTGTCTCTAGTGCAAAAACCTCCATAGCTCTGATTGCCCACAAAATGAAGATTAAAATCACTGCCTGACAGACAAGACCCTTCTCTATCTCCTGAACCTATAGTCCTCCCTTTAAGTCTTATTATTCCCCCAAATCAGTCATTTAATTCAAGCCATATACATACGACTTGTCCAAAAATAACAAATGAGTTTCTTCTCAGATGCCAAGAGATCAAAAGGTGATGTCTGCCTAGAGCCCTGGGTTGAAGAGGCTTATTACAACATATTTGGGTCAGAGAAAAAGGGTGCCAAAATCAATTAGCAATATCTGCCACTGTCAAAAGGATGGAGGCAGGGAAGGTGGAAGAATGTGCCATTCCATTTGTATCCCTTGTCCTTTCTATTAGTGTGAAGCTCATCTAGGCCGTAACCTTACTTTTCTTCTCCAATCTAATTACCCTATAGCTAGCTTCTTAATAGTACTTTGCACACAGTAGATACTCAGTAAATATTTTTTAAATTGATCCATAAATTTTTCTGAACTCATTTTGAGTTACAATACTGCAGAAACCCCATAGGATAGAGCAATGGTTCTCCACCCTGGGGAGCTATAAAAAAATACATCTAGGACTCATGCCCATAGGTTCTTTCTTTTTTTAAGTTTTTTTTTTTTTTTAATTTATTTAGTTAGAGGGAGAGGGAGAGAGCACGAGTCGGGAGAGGGGCAGAGGGAGAGAATCTCAAGCAGACTCCCTGCTGAATGGGGAGCCCAATGAAGGGCTCAATCCCACAACCCATGATATTATGTCCTGAGCTGAAACCAAGAGTTGGATATTCAAAAAACAGAGCCACCCAGGCCCCCCACAATAGGTTCTAATTTAATTAGTCTGGGAAGGATTCAGCACAGTAGTTTTTTAAAGCTCCTCCAGGTTGAGAACCACTGGCTTAAGGGAAGGGCAGTGGAGCTCAGAAGTCCTGATTTTCCTGAGTAGCATATGAGCATGAACAAATCACTGTACTTCACTGGGTCTCCATTTCATCTGTTAAAAAATAAAGTAACTATATCTAAGGTGTGTTCAGGTTCTCACAATTTTCTTTTCTGCTTCCTAAAGAGTTTCTCTACCAACAGAGTCCAGCTCTTATACTGGGGATCTAAAAGCCTCCATCAGATGTTCCTAGGATCAGAAAAAATGGAAAGCCTATTATATATTCTTTTTTCTCCATTTTTTCAGCCTGCTCTAGACATTGGAAACATTGCTTCTTAAATCAATCAACCAACCAACCAATAAATTAATGATGTTAATTAAGTAATTTGGGGGCCACTGAACCTCACCCATTCTTAGATGTGAACAACTGACATTTTCTCACATTTCTGTAGAGTGCTTTAAGAAACTTCTTAAACTTCTCTTGCAACCAAGTTTTGCCTCTAAGACTTTCTATGTTGAAAATTTAGAGCTGTCTGAATTAAGGACTTGGATCTGTATTATTGTTTAGAACCATGCAAGAAGCTGTGTAGAGAATACAAAGAAGCACAAAATTTTGTCCTGAGGAACTTAAACTATAACTGAGGAAAGAAAATTCACACACACACACACACACACACACACACACACACACACCGATTTAGAACTAAATATGGGCCCTAGAAAAACAGTGTTCGGATGGCACCCAGGGAAGGGAAAAATCCATGTTCCTCCTACCATTTCCAGCCAGGTCTCTTTGACCTTAGAGAGCTGGTATCATCCCAAACCTACTATCAAGTTTATTCACACCATGACTAATTCCTGGCAATGGGGAGGGGCTCCCAGAATACCTCCTAATTGCTGAACACAGCAGGAAGTAGCAAGAAACATCTTCCACCCTTCCCATCATCTCTGCCTTCTTCTAATCTAATTTGCATGTAAATTACTTGGGAATGAATTTGGGGGCCATTACTAGGGGAGTAGAAGGCAGAAAGGATTGGGGCAAGGAAGTAAATTGTATCCTGGACA